>NC_052490.1:4756850-4789191 GCF_009730915.1 Dioscorea cayenensis subsp. rotundata
ACGTGTCAACGGCTTTAAATAGGCTGGAATTAGGCATCCACATGGCCCTGTGGATTTTCTACATGCCCATGTGAATTCTCTGGAATCCTGATTTTCTGTGGGGGCTGTAAATAGTAACTGCTACAGGGATTTTGCTACAGAACCAGCTGCAAAACCCACATTTTATTGAGGCAACAGAAATGGGCACATGTTTATACCATAGATCGCATCGCTTCTTAATTAAATGTGTTCATTGGTGAAGATCTTGCTATCAATGCACAAGGCAGGATACGCAAATGTGACTCCATTCGTGCCCATCCAAATCATTGTAAATTGCTTGAATGTACTGGAGGTTGGCACACATTCACGTACCTTCGATCACATCTTGTGTCTTGGCATTTGTTCCTTCCAAGATTTCATCAAACGGTACATTCACGATCTACTTTGGCTTATTTCTTCTAAATTTGGCTTCACAACCCTACATGCGCAAAAGAACACAAGTACACATGTATTAGTGCTTAAATTTGATAAAAGTAATGCTCATCATAAGAAAAGAATACTTCACATTCTTAACACACAAGCACTTATCGACATACGCACTAGAGGTGGCTCTTGTGCTACAGGTGATGCCTTTGTCTTCATGTGCTCCTCCTATGGCTCCGGAACAGGCTGAGACCCCTCGGCTGTGTCACCCCCTCCCTTGGCTATCTCTTGTGGGAATGTCATCATCACATAGATGCCCATCCTATAACTACCCACCATCCCCATCAATCTCATAGTCTCCAAGCCAAGGGGAGATGGGATAATCGTCTTCTAAGACTTTTTGATAGCATCCAGTAGACCCATCCCCATGATGAGTCTAGTAATGTACGTGCCTGAGAAAATCATCCCTACTCTAGCATACTTGCCCTGGTAGCATAGATACTCTGCCAAAATGTGCCCCAAATGTAGCAGCTCGCTTTGTACCATGGAGTATAAGTATAGTATCTCTTGTTTGCTCAAAACTTTGGTATTATCACAGTAGGCATTTACCAATATACTCAGGATGGCATGAATGTATTTGTAAGCTATCTGAGAAAGACACGTGGCCATGGACGCTCACTGTTCATATTGTCATTGTCCACACAGTGTTCTATATGCTTGCTGCGCGTCAAACAACCGGGATAGTTCATCGGTAGCTACTCATACGCTAATGCTATGGTGCTGTCTGAAGGCTCTAAACTGTATAGCGTATATGCTATCAAAGATGGAGTATGAGATGTCAAACTCGAATGACTCCAACACCTTCAAAGTCATCATATAGATTACTGGCTCCAGTATGGATAGTAATCATCTCCAAGTACCCACAGCGTGGAGCTCCTCCATCTTATTGCCCATCTCATTAACCAATTGTATGTCTCAGAGTGAGCTTAAATCTGGGAAACATGATTGTCCAAACTTGAGCTTCGACAATTTTGCAAACCGAGCCTGTTGCTCAGGAATCATGAACTTCATGTGCTCTAGCTCAGGAAAAGTCTCTCTTGTGCACTTACTAGCCGCTTTATTTAACCTATGAATCAATCCTACAAAGATTTAGAAAGAAATCGGTCAAATTTAACTTTAAAATAGCTTCTGTAGGAATCCACACGGTCATGTGGAAATTCCACATGCCCTTGTGGATCTTCTGGGTGTAATAGCCACACGGCCGCAAGTTCCAATAGACTCATAATACACAAATAAACATTCTAGATTCATTCTAACAACATTAACCAACATTCTAATCATGATTTTCAAGCAAAAACCAACCACATTAAGCAAAAGATATGAAGATTACTGATAAGTTCTTGTGCGATAAGAATGCAAAGCGTTCTTTCCTTATAATTTGCATTACTTTTGTCGGGTTTTAGCATTAATATGTGTGCATCTATGTTCTTTTACACAGATTGGGTTGTGGAGACGAAAGTGAGAGAAAGAAGCCAATGTGGACCATGAATGCACCAATGTTGGGAGAAATCTTGCTAGAGTTCAAAGCGTGAAGACATGGGTCGGATGCGAGGCAGCTAGAGTGTGTGCCAACCTCTTTATAATTCAGTTAGCACAACCAATTGGAGGGCACAAGAGGGCGGTCACACTTTAGCATTCCGACTTGTGCACATAGAATAAGATCTCTACCAACTTGTCCGATAATGAAGAAGCAAAGCGATCCATGGCGTGGGACGTGTGCCCGTCTACGTTACCTCGATGAAATTATGGAATCGAGGATGCCCTGTGCGGTTTGTAGCACGATTTGTTGACGACCAACCGAAGAAGCAAAAAGCGAGAAAAGCCACGCGGGCGTGTGGAATTTACACGCCCGTGCGTTATTTCTCAGGGGCGTGTGAAGTTTCTGCAGGGCGTATGAAAATCGATTTTCAGCCCCTATTTAAAGCCGAATCTGCCTCGATTTCAGCATTCTTTGTTCATCCTTTGTTCATCTTCTGTCCTAACTTGAGAGAAGGCTGCGGCTAGGGTTTGGAGAGGTATTGGCAAGGTCTTGGAGGAGGTTCTACGGCTCCGACATCGCGTCTCATTAGGAAGAAGGTTGGTAAGGGAGCCTCCGACAAAGGCGTATCCTATACCGGATGAGGAGATCGTGCGACGAGTAGAGGACTCTCCACAAGACCATCGACACGACCATCGAGGGGGTTTTCTTATAGATTGTTTATCTTTGCATTTGATTTCATTATCTTTTGTATTAAACTCCATGGAGAGTTAAACCCCTAGTGGGTATTTGGGTATTTGTGAACCCTAGGATGTATTAGTTTCTTTGAATTTTTTTATTATGCTTTCAATTAATTGATGTGTTTGTGAGTTCCAATCTTGAATGCTTGTTATTGAATACTCCCTTATAGTGACACTAGGGTTGAGAGTTCACCCAGTAATCCTTGTGAGTGAGTGACACACCATTAGGATTAGACGAACCTTGATTGGAGAGGGTTGAGAGGGTGAGTCGAGAGGTACAGTAGCATACCCTTTCTCCTCCGGTGTGATAGATTCTACCTCCGTTCCTCGAGTTCTTTGCGGCCACAATAGAGTGAATGGGCTAAGGGATGATCCTCCGCTGGGGCCTAGTTGCGAGTGTAATGGAGTGAAGCGTTGAGGTGATCTTAGCATCTATGGCTTAATTGTGGCTAGGGACCTTCCGCCTAGACCAAAGGTTTAAGTCTATACATAGGAAGAGATTTATCACTTGAAATCCCTAGAGCTCATTGCAATTCCATACGAGTGTGAGGTGTTGAGATTGTTCGATTTCTCCTCCAGGACATGTATAGAATTAGGCATGGTTGACCTTAAGTTTGGGATCATGTATTGAAGGATGTCCACGACTCACAATTGCATTAGTTAGGAAATCATAATAGAGGATTCTTGCACTTGAAACTATTGTCCTAGGGGAACAATACCCGGGTACCCCATTTATATCGATTGCCTTACTTTCTCCTTTCCCCACTTTTCTCTCTTGTTTATTTCATCTTTTATTATTTCACATCTTTTGACACACAAATCACTATTCCATCTTTCACCTAGCTAAGAAACAATCCAAGTATTTTTACTCCCTACTCCTGTGGATACGATACCCCCCACACACAGGGATTATTACTTCGACAACTCCGTGCACTTGCGGGCGCTTTGTCAAGGTTTTTGGGCGCCGTTACCGGGGAGTAGGCGTTTAGAGATACTTTGCACTTTTGTTTTCTTAGCTATTCATCCATTTATTCTATTTCACATCTTCTCTTCTATCATCGTTCTAATTTGTTTTTCTCTCTTTTTGATTTCGGGGTAATGATTTATCTACCGAGTGATCAACACCATCTCGGAATGGTTGAGGATATGAGGAGAAAGCTCAGCGCTTGCTTGTACCGGATATATCGTGTTGTATTTTTACAAGAGCTGGATACTACTCAACATGGCGTCGAAGAATCAGTCGAAGCATACATTGCTAGATTGTAGGAGCGGGACTGTGAATTAGGCAGTGTTCTAGATCAGTTTGAGAGGTCTGCTTGGGTATCGTCGAATGATCATTCGAGGAAGAAAATTTGGAAGCGAGTCCTCGATCAGTTTGATGCATTTTATCACGAACAAAGGCAGGCACTTTTCTCTGTGGGGGTGTCGTTATCAGTAGGAGAGAGTTTTGACTTGAAAACATCAACGATTGTTGATGACCATACAGAAATACATTTGCACTTGAGAGATAGGGAGAACGATGTTGGGCAAGAAACAAACGAGTTCGAGGAAATTGATAGGTTGAAGGAGAGTAGATTACGGACATCAATCGATGAACCACCAACCTTGGAGCTTAAACCTTTACCAGCGCACTTGGAATATGCTTTCTTGATGGAAGGATCTAAACTTCCGGTAATTATAGCTTCAAACTTGTCGGTGGAGCAAAAGGACAAGCTTGTTACTATGTTAGAAAAACATAAATCAGCTATTGCGTGTAAAATTTCAGATATCAAAGGCATAAATCCGTCCTTTTACACCCATAAGATTTTTAATGTTGGATGATTAGAAAGTACGTAATCCAACCACAGCGACGACTAAACCCAAACATGAAGGAAGTCGTCCGAGCAGAAGTCATGAAGCTACTAGATGCGGGGATTATATATCCTATATCTGATAGTGCATGAGTGAGCCCAACTCAAGTAGTGCCCAAAAAAAGGGGAATGACAGTGCTAGTAAATGAAAAGAATGAATTGATTCCAACCAGAACAGTTACAAGATGGAGAGTTTGTATTGATTATAGAAGACTAAATGATGCCACTCGAAAAGATCATTTCCCATTGCCATTCATTAATCAGATGTTAGAGCGTTTAGCAAGGCATCAATTTTACTGTTTTCTCTATGGGATGTCGGGATATTTCCAAATCCCCATAGCTCAGAAAGATCGGGGAGAAGACAACATTTACTTGCCCCTCGGCACTTTTTGCATACCGAAGAATGCCTTTCGCGTTATGTAGCCATGACTACTTCTAACGTTACATGATGGCAATCTTTGATGATTTCTTTGGAGGACATTATGGAAGTATTCATGGATGATTTTTTCGGTATTTGGAGACTCTTTTTGATACATGTTTGAAGAATTTTGGAGAGAGTACTAGTGAGATGTGAAGAAAGCAGACCTCGTCCTAAATTGGGAGAAGTGTCACTTCATGGTCGAGGAAGGCATTGTCACGGGACATAAGATTTCTCAGCGAGGGATGGAGTTGAACAAGGCAAAAATTGATGTAATTGAAAAACTTCCTCCACCTTCAAATGTAAAAGGAATCCGTAGTTTCTCGGGGCATGCGAGGGGTTTTTATAGGAGATTTATCAAGGACTTCTCAAAAATTACGCAACCATTGACTAAAAGCTGGCTGGAAAAGGATACTCCCTTCAATTTTTGGGGATGAATGTTTGAGTGCATTCAAAGCTGCTTTGAAGAGACGAGACTAGTGCAAGTACCAATTCTAACAATCCTGGATTGGAATGAACCCTTCGAGCTTATGTGTGATGCAAGTGATTATGCTATCAGAGCAGTGCTAGGACAAAGGAAGAAGAAGCAGTTTCATCCTATTTATTATGCTAGCAAGACCCTCACGAGCACACAAGAGAATTACACGACTACGGAAAAGGAATTATTGGCTGTGGTATTCGCTTTTGACAAGTTCAGACCATATCTCATTTTATCAAGGGTGACAGTATTTACGGATCATTCAGCACTCCGTTATCTCATGAATAAAGCTGACGCAAAACCAAGGTTGATTCGATGGGTTTTGTTGTTACAGGAGTTCGATATGGAAATAAAAGACAAGCGGGGAACTGAAAATGTTGTCACAGATCATCTTTCGAGATTAGAGGGGTGTGAGTTACAAGAACCAGCAAGCAAGGAGATTAATGAATTTTTCCCTGAAGAACATTTGTATGCAATACAGGAGTTAGAATCAGAGGGTACTCCATGGTTCGCAGTTTTTGCAAACTATCTTTCGGGGAAGGTACTAAAGCAAGGTCTAAGTTTTCAGCAGAAGAAAAAGTTTTTCAGTGATTTAAAGAACTTCTTTTGGTATGACCCTTACTTGTTTTGCATTTGTTCCGACCATGTGGTTCGACGGTGTGTATCAAGGGAAGAAGGATGGAGCATTATTGCACATTGTCATTCGGGCCACATCGGGGGGCATTATGCTTCCAGTAGAACCGCTAAGAAAGTCCTGGCAGCCGGATTTTATTGGCCAACTCTATTCAAGGATACCCACCAGTTTGTTCTTCAATGTGACAACTGTCAGAGGGGCGGAAATTTGTCGCGAAGAGATGAAATGCCTCAAAATCCAATGCAATTTTGTGAGGTGTTCGATGTGTGGGGAATTGATTTCATGGGACCATTCTCGAGATCTAATGGAAATCAATACAATTTAGTGGCAGTCGATTATGTCTCCAAATGGGTAGAAGCTCAAGCCTTCCAACCAATGATTCTAGAACAGTGGTGAAATTTTTGAAGAAGTTGTTCACTCGATTTGGGACCCCACGAATTATCATAAGTGATCGAGGAACTCACTTTTGCAACATACAACTTGCCAAGGTGTTAAAGCGCAATGGGGTACATCACCGTCTCGCTACCCCCTATCACCCCAAAACAAGTGGACAGAGTGGAAGTCACAAATAGATAGCTCTAGAGGTTTTTAACCAAATCATGGAACAAGGGAGGCGGGATTGGTCGAGAATGGTTAGATGACACACTTTGGGCCCATTGAACAGCATACAAAACACCAATAGGAACCACTCCATACAATCTGGTTTATGGAAAATCTTGCCACCTTCCTGTGGAGCTAGAGCATAGGGCATATTGGGCGATCAAAACCATGAATTTTTAACTTGCACAAGTCGGGAGAACAAAGATTGCTACATCTGAATGAGTTGGATGAATGGAGGATGAAAGCATATGAGAATCTGTGAATTTATAAGGAAAAAGAATTCGGAAATGGCATGACAAGCATATTAAAAAAATCCGAAGTAGTTTAAAGCGAGGGGGATTAGGTGTTGTTATTCAATTCTCGTTTGCGGTTATTTCCAGGGAAACTCAAGTCCAAATGGTTCGGTCCTTACACGGTGACGAAGTTTCACCTCAGTGAGTCTTTGTTGAGATCACTCATCGAGAGAAGGATTCGTTTAAGGTAAGCGGACACGAGGGCTTAAACCATATTATGGAGGAGAGGTCGAGTAACGCTTTGAAAAGAAAGTATTCTTCCTTCATGAACCCCGTAAGAGTGCGACAAAGATACGTCAAGCTTAGTGACGTAAAACAAAAGCGCTTCTTGGGAGGCAACCCAAGTGTTTACTATTTTTTGTAGTTAGTTTTGCATGAATAACTTGTTGGGTGTTGGTGCCTTCATTTTTGACTTAGTTGTCTTTGCATTCATCTTGGTGGATTTATATCAACATGTGTTTTTTCAATGAGGATTCGGCAAAGATTTGGTCGCTTGAGCTTGTTTCTATTGTTTTTCACTGGTATTTGTTGCATAAAAAGGGCAGGCTCTAAATGTGTAACATGTTCAGAAAATTTCTACAGAGCGTGTAGAGTTTTTCAAGTCATCCAGAGAGGACACACGGGCATGTGGCATTTCCACACGCCCGTGCGATTGTATTGCAAGCTCATCCCGAGAGCACACAGGGGCGTGAACTCGCCCTGTGAGTGATCCAGCGATTATCGCATGGCCGTGCGTAATTTCGACGCGGGCATGCGTCGATCTGCGAAACTTAGCACATTTTCCGAGAGCACATGGGGGCGTGAACTCGCCCACAGTGGGCAACATTGTGATATACACGCAGGCGTGCGTATTTTTCCGCACACCCGTGTGGGATTCTGGAACAATCTCTTCTCTATCCGAGGCGCCGCGAGTCGCGAATGCCCCTGTGAGTTGAGCCTGTGAATGTCCACGGCTGTGCGGATTTTCCGCACGTGCGTGTGGCATACTTAGTGAAACCTCTCGGTTGAACAGAGAGCGCACAGGGGCGTGTGGCTGCCCTTGTGTTTCGGGAGCACGGGCGTGGATAATTTACGTACGCCCGTGTCGATGTGATCAGAGTGCCGGACTGTTTTCCCGAGAGCACACAGGGTCGTGTGAACGCCCCTATGAGGTCCTCATGTGAGTGTACATGGGCGTGCACAACTTTCACACTCCCGTGTGGGTGCTTGTGAGCGATTATAAAAGCTGCATCTTTCTGAATAGTTTTTTTCTCCTTCACACAACCCCAACTGTATTGAAAACATTCTACATCATTTTGCCCGACCTCTTAGCGATATCCCTTTGCCGGTAATTTGTTTCTTTTGACGATTTCAAGGGGGGTTGTTGCGCCAAATCATCGGTAAAACATTTATTTTATCTTGACGATGCCCTATTTTTGATTCTACTCGATTTGATTTGTTTAAACCGGCAAATGTGGCTTGGCTCCAAGCCAAAATGATTTCTATTGCACATTCATGAGTTTTGGGCGAGGTGAGATACATTCCTTTGTTTTTGGCCAAGAGGGCCGTGCGGCTATCCACGCCCCAAGAATCCACGCAGGCTTGTGGATTTCCGCGGCCGTGTGTAATCCTGCTGATTTATTTTTTTAGTCGAAAGCTGATTAAGCGTTCTTTTTCTAAAAAAATTTGCGGTATGGGCTCCGAGATCAAATATGGCGGTTGGCAAGCGTCCCAGAGAGCCTACTCTTGAACCAGAGAGTATAGAATTCACACTTCCCGAACATAAAACTCGATATGAGCGATTGGCGAAGCTTAAGTTTGGTCAAGCACGCATCCCCGACTTGAGCTCACTTAGGGAGGTGCAGTTAGCAGATGATATGGCCGATGAGGTTGAGGAATTTTTGTCAGTAGGTGGTTGGCGGAAGCTGTTGAGCATTCGTGACCCGGCTATCTGACCACTCACGATGGTAGTGCTCGCTTCATTTTGAGTTTGATCACTTTCGTATGCTTGATTTCGATAGCATTGGTACCATTCAGTTCAGAGCCTTTGGGCAACATCATAGTATGAGCCTCACGCAGTTTTCTATTGGACTTGGATTATATGATGAGGAGTTCACTAAAACTAAAGATTATGATGAGATGCCTACTGACTATTGTGGAGAGTTAACGCCCGAGAAAGCGTACCGAATATTATGTGGAAGGGGCGTACTGGGGCCGGGGAGTATCCAAGGCTACCTATCTCTCTAAACCTAGCTACGAGATATCTTCACGCCATCCACGAGTAGATCAGTGAACGGTCGCGGCGACATCACGGGAGTTGTCAGCAAGCAAGAACTTTTATATTTATACTCCATGGTGCGAAATGAGCCGATTCATCTGGGAAATATTTTAGCGGAGTATTTGAGGCATCAGGGGCATTATCCAAGGCTTAGTGTCATTTTCTCAAGTCCATACATCACTAGACTTATTACGTGGGATGGGTTTTACGAGATACATTTCGAGGAGCTATCAAGACGTCAATACCAACCCCTCTTGAGTTAGAAACAATGAGGTCCATGGGCATGGTCGGGAAATATTGAGGCGGTGTTTATGTGCTAAACATACCCCCATCGAGCCCGGGCGGGGGCCGAGGGAGCTACGGTGAAGGATCCCGGCCAAATCTGGGGTTACCGCAAGAGAGAAACGAGATAGAGGCCGTACATATGCCTTCACCATCTCGGGACCCATGATCGTTTTGAGAGACTTGAGAGTGCCATGGAGTTGGCTCGCGCCGAGATTGCCGAGATGAGGGGCTACGCGAGCCACTCGATTACACCAGAGCTCATGGCACGTTTTGACATTCTATAGCAAATTTTTAGGCGAGGCGTCGCCTCATCATTAGATCCTGCGCTGAGGACTCCTCGACCCCCTCGGCATCTTCACCACCTCCACCATCACCTGCTCCAGCACCGATGGATCCACCTCATGTTTCCCCATCAGCAACAGCAGCACCAGCAGAGGTGCCCGAGCGTGGCACTAACACTTGATTTAGTTCTTTATTAGCATTTTTTTTAATCTTTGGACTTGTTATCCTCATAAAGGACTCTCCTTCTGAGTTTAGTTGTTTTTTTTCTCAAGTTGTATTGCTTGCTCTATCTTTTATATACTCGAGTTTGTTTATTTTTCTTTTATTGAGCTTTACTAAACCCCCTCGTGTATACGTGCAAATGGTCTTGTCAGTATGGGAATTGGGAACTAGTCATGAGCACGGCAAAAGTGGCCGTGTGAGCTTTACAACCCGTTGGAACATCATTCCCAAGGATTTAGCTCCATTCAAATGCAACATTAGGAGTCAGGGGAGTATTGTTTCAATTGTCTCTCCCACATTTGGACTTCAGTAATATATATCTTTTGAGTGAGCGTGCACATGTACATTGAGGACAATGTACAACTTAAGTGTGGGGGGGAGTTCATAGTGCACATATCTTTTACATGGTTTTTAATTGACATATATGCTTACATAGCCAATGATGGTTCACCTTAGTTGCAATAATGGTATTCTTTAGTTTAGGAGAATTTTTAACATTGAATGTTTTCATCCTCTAGTTCTTGCTTGAATTTATAGGAATTTTTGCCCGATTTATACTTGTTGCACTACTCACTCTCTAAACTCTTTTGGACTATCAAGTTTAAGGTTGAAGGGACTAATTTAGTTTGTTTGTGAGTTAAAAAAAAAATTTTGGAAATGAAAAGAAGGAACAAAATAGTTTTCTTGTTTAGTTGTGCTTGTTGTGTGGAAATAGCTACCTCCTATGATGTATGAAGCTACTAACATAAGTCGGATACTAGTTATGTCCTAATGAGAGAAAGAGCTATCTCATGGGAAGTGTGAAAGCTACCACCCCAGTGAGAAAGAGCTACCTCTTGAAAGTATGAAACCCACCTTTAGCGGGCTGCTTGGGAAAGGGCTACCTTCGAGGATGTGTGAAACTACTACCGTCATGAATTTGTTTGGTAATTTTTGTAGATAAATAAGTCCCTTATTCCTAGAACTTTGAGGGAGTATACCTTGGGTTGATTGAGTGAGTCCACACACTTTCACGATTTGGGTTTATTGTCCTTTTTGATTCAAGTTTTTTTAGCTAGAGCATTGATTTCTCGTATTTTTAGCATTAAAAATTTCCCTTGCTATTAGAATGCCTTCTTTGCATGCTTTGGTGAACCCTAAGGACAAGCACTTCAAATATTTCCTTCATCTATGCATACAATGTTTTAATTTCTGCTTGAGGACAAGCACAAGCTTAAGTGTGGGGGAGTTTGATAAGTGCTTGTGCGATAAAAATGTGAAGCGTTCTTTCCTTATGATTTGCATTACTTTTTTCGGGTTTTAGCATTAATATGTGTGCACCTATGTTCTTTTACACAGATTGGGTTGTGGAGAGAAAAGTGAGAGAAAGAAGCCAATGTGGACCGTGAATGCACCAATGTTGGGAGAAATCTTGCTAGAGTTCAAACGCGGAGACATAGGTCGGATGCGAGACGCTAGAGTGTGTGCCAACCTCTTTATAATTCAGATTAGCACGACCAATTGGAGGGCACAAGGACAGATACACTTTTAGCGTTCCGACTTGTGCACATAGAACAAGATCTCTACCAACTTGTCTGATAATGAAGATGCAAACCGATCCACGACGTGGACGTGTGCCCGTCTACATTACCTCGATGAAATCATGGAATTGGGATACTCGTGCGGGTTTGTAGCAGGGATTTATCGACAGCCGGCCGAAGAAGCAAGAAAGCAGAAGCCACACGGGCATGTGAATTTACACACGCCGTGCGTTATTTCCATCAGGGCGTGTGAAGTTTCACACGGGCGTGTGAAATCCGGATTCGAGCCCCTATTTAAAGCTGAATCTGCCTCGATTTCAGCATTCTTTGTTCATCCTTTGTTCATCTTCTGTTCTATCTTGAGAGAAGGCTGCGGCTAGGGTCCGGAGAGGGATTAGCAAGGTCTTGGAGGAGGGTCTACGGCTCGACATCGCATCTCATTAGGGAAAAAGGTTGGTAAGGGAGCCTCGACAAAAGGCGTATCTTATACTGGACGAGGAGATCACGCTGACGAGTAGAGGGACTCTCCACAAGACCATCGACACGACCATCGAGGGGGTTTTCTTATGGATTGTTTATCTTTGCAGTTGATTTCATTATCTTTTGTATTAAACTCCATGGAGAGCCAAACCCCTAGTGGGTATTTGGGTATTTGTGAACCCTAGGATGTATTAGTTTCTTTGAATTTCTTTATTATGCTTTCAATTAATTGATGTGTTTGTGAGTTCCAATCTTGAATGCTTGTTGTTGAATACTCCCTTAGAGTGACACTAGGGTTGAGAGTTCACCCGTAATCCTTGTGAGTGAGTGACACACCATGAGGGTTAGACGAAGCTTGATTGGAGAGGGTTGAGAGGGTGAGTCGAGAGAGTGCAGGAGCGCTCCTTCTCCTCGGTGTGATAGATTCTACCTCTATTCCTCGAGTTCTTTGTGGCCACAATAGAGTGAATAGGCTAAGGGATGATCCTCCACTGGGGGCCTAGTTGCGAGTGCAATGGGTGAAGCGTTGAGGTGATCTTAGCATCTAGGGCTTAATTGTGGCAAGGGACCTTCCGCCTGGACCAAAGGGTTAGGTCTATACATGGAAGAGATTTATCACTTGGAATCCCTAGAGCTCATTGCAATTCTATACGAGTGTGAGGGTGTTGAGATTGTTCGATTTCTCCTTCGAGGACATGTATAGAATTAGGCATGGTTGACCTTAAATTTGGGATCATGTATTGAGGGATGTCCACGACTCACAATTGCATTAGTTAGGAAGGAAAATAGAGGATTCTTGCACTTGAGAAACTATTGTCCTAGGGGAACAATATCCGGTACCCCTATTTATATCGATTGCCTTTACTTTCTCCTTTCCCCGCACTTTTCTCTCTTGTTTATTTAATCTTTTGTTATTTCACATCTTTTGACACACAAATCACTATTCCATCTTTCACCTAGCTAAGAAACAATCTAAGTATTTTTACTCCCTACTCCCTGTGGATACGATACGCCCCACTCATCCGGGGATTATTACTTTGACAACTCCATGCACTTGTGGAGCACCCATTAAGTTTTTGGTGCCGCTGTCGGGGAGTAGGCATGAGAGATGCTTTTGCACTTTTTGTTTTCTTAGCTATTCATCCATTGATTCTATTTCACATCTTCTTTTTCTATCATCGTTCGATTTGTTTTCTTTCTTTTGTGCAGCTTCAGGTTGATGAGCCGAGGGAACCCCTCAATATTGATTGAAGGAGATCCCGAGCTTGAAAGAACACTTAGAAGAAAAAGGAAAGAACCTGTGGAAGAACTGTCTAATCTAGCTGATTTGGAAGTTGAAGGTTCAGGCAATATGACAGAACAGAATGAGCAGCAGAGGACACTCTATGATTATGCTAGACCTTCAGTTTTGGGGACACAGTCGAGCATTGTGCGTCCCCCTATTACAGCTCAGAACTTTAAGCTAACGCCGGCATTCATCCACATGTTACAGCAATCTGCACTGTTCAATGGTTTGGCCAATGAGGATCCAGACAGTCACATAGAGAACTTTTTTGAGGTGTGTGATATGCTCAAGATCAATGGAGTGATGATATGATGCCATCAAGTTGAGAGCCTTCCCATTTCCCTAAAGGGAGAGGAAAGCAAATGGGCTACACTCATTACCCTAAAGCCCTCGATCACCACATGGGAGGAGATGGTAGAAGCTTTTCTTGGACGCTATTTCCTCCCGGAAAATGCATGAAAGCTAAGGAATGAGATCTCATCCTTTGTACAGTCAGAATTGGAGTCTCTATTTGAGACGTGGGAAAGGTTCAAGGAGCTCCTGTGCCCATAACACGGATTCTCGGAGTAGATGATTATCCAAACCTTTTGTAACGGTTTGAATCCAAGTACAAGGCAACTTTTGGATGCGGCAGCAGGAGGTACCTTAGGTATCAAGGCCCCCGAGGCATGCCGATAACTTATTGAAGAAATGGGTCTAAATAGCTACCAATGGAATGTGAGGGAAAAGAAGAAAGTGGCCAGACTCCATGAGATAGATGCGGTAACGTCATTGGCAGCTCAAGTTGAAGAATTGGGTAAGAAGCTAGATGTTATAGCTTCGAATAAAGTTGTGGCCATGACAACATGTAACGGATGTGGAGGAAGACATGCTTCCTCCGATTGCCCGATCTCCATTGGTGATGTATCTTCGCTTGAGAACGTTGATTTTTGTGGGTAATGCAATGAGGAACCAAGGGAATCCAGTATAGCAACACCTACAATTCGGGTTGGAAGAATCATCCCAATTTTTCATGGAGCAAACTAAGCTCCATAGAAGGCCATGGGGCCACCGGGTTTCCAACAACAACAAGCCCCAAATGTCGAGAACAGAGTTAATGGCTTGGAGACCCGCATGAATGACTTAGAGAAGGCCTTGACCGATTTATGCAATCTTGAATTCAAGGATAAAAATTAGTTGAGGCCACACTTCGCAATCACACTTCGTCCTTGCACAATCTTGAGAACCAAGTTGGACAAATTACGAAGTCTCTAGCGGAACGACCACAAGGGAGCCTACCGAGCAATACGAGAGATGAATCCTAGAGAGCAATTAAAAAGCGATCACTTTGCGAAGTGGTCGCGAGGTTGAAGGCAAGCTCCCGAGTGAGAAGCCCAATGTACATGCACCAGAGATCATAGAGGTTGGAGAAGGACCAAGCAAAGAGAAGGAAGTGGCACCTCCACCCTTCATGCCAAGAATTCCTTATCCCTCAAGATTGAAGAATGACCAAGCGGATGAGCAATACAAGAAGTTCCTAAGTCTATTCAAGCAACTCCACATCAACATCCCTTTTGTTGAGGCATTGGCTCAAATGCCCAAATATGCTAAATTCTTGAAAGATTTGTTGACCAATAAGAGGAAGTTAGAGGAGAGTGCTTCCGTGATCCTTGATGCATCTTGCTCGACGGTTTTGCAAAAGAACATGTCGAACAAGAAGAAAGACCCGGGGAGCTTCATCATTCCGTGTAACATTGGCAATCTAGGTGAAGAGTTGGCATTGGCAGATTCAGGGGCAAGCATTAATGTCATGCCATACACCTTCTTTCAGAAGCTAGGTTTGGGAGAACCTAGGCCCACTCGGATGACTTTACAATTGGCGGACCGAACGGTGCGACATCCGAGGGCATCATCGAAGATGTGCTTGTCCAAGGTGGACAAGTATATATTTCTGTTGACTTTGTGGTGCTAGACGTCGATGAGGATGCGGATGTACCATTGATACTTGGGAGGGCATTCTTGCGAACTTCCAAAGCTTTGATTGACATGGATGGTGGGGAGCTAACGTTGAGAGTTGGAGATGACAAGCTTACATACCGCCTCGCTGAAGCCATGCGGCATTCTTTTGACTTTGATGACACATTATATTTTCTAGACACTATTGATGAGATTATTGATGAATATGTGCAGGAAATGTTTAATCCTGACTCGTATAAGGGTTTGTTCCACCAAGAGGAGCAGATTGAAGAAGTAATGATACTTGGTTCGAACAAAGAAGTACCATCTACCCTGGGGATCCTGAAGAAGGTGATCTGGAAAATGAAGAGGGCAAGGAGATGCCACCGGAAACACTCCACGACTGTTGGAGGTATGCCCAAGCCGAGTGAGTTCCATGAACTATTACTAGGTAGTCCCAAACCCGATAATTCACCCTCTACTCTCAAGAGACTTTGCTCATCATGCTTCCAAGCCATGGGTATGAGGGCAACCTTCATCTATGAACTCCCGTGAGGTAAGAACAGGTACGTCAAGTTTAGTGACGTAAAATAAGCGCTTCTTGGGAGGCAAACCCAAGTTTTCTTGTTTTTGTAGTTAGTTTTGCATGAATAACTTGTTGAGTGTTGGTGATTTCATTTTTGAACTAGTTGTGCTTTGCATTCATCTTGGTGGATTTGTATCATCGTAGTGTTTTTCAATGAGGATTCGGCGAAGATTTGGTTGCTTGAGCTTGTTTCTATTGTTTTTCACTTGTATTTGTTGCATAAAAAGGGCAGGCTCTGAATGTGTAACAAGTTCAGAAAATTTCTGCAGAGCCTGCAGAGTTTTTTCAAAGTCATCCAGAGAGAACGCACGGGTGTGTGGAATTTCCACACGCCCGTGCGATTGTATTACGAGCTCATCCCGAGAGCACACAGGGGCGTGAACTTGCCCCTGTGAGCGACCCGGCGATGCATCGCTGCGGCCGTCGCGGAATTTCCACACGGGAGTGCGTAGTCCTGCAGAAACTTAGCACATTTTCCCGAGAGCACACAGGGACGTGAACTCACCCCTCTGGGCAACAGTGTGATATACACACGGGCGTGTGTATTTTCCACATGCCCGTGTGGGTTTCTGCATACAATCCTTTCTCTATCCCGAGAGCGCACAGGGGCGTGTGAATGCCCCTGTGAGTGGAGCCTGTGAATGTCCACGATCGTGCGGATTTTCCGCACGGGCGTGTGGAACACTTAGAGAATTCTCTCGGTTGAACAGAGGCGCCTGCGGGGCGTGTGGGCTGCCCCGTGGGTCGGGAGCACGCAGGCGTGGGTAATTTACGCGGCCCGTGTGGTTGTGTCTAGAGCGTTATACCGAGGCGCACAAAGGCGTGCGTACACCCTGTGAAGTCTCTCGTGGAGTCACGCAGGGCGTGGGTAATTTCCACGCGCCCGTGTGGATATCTGAAAACTCAAGAGCCGTGGGTTTTCTTTAAAATCCTTTTCGGGTTTTTATCCTCACAACCATACTCGCCTCGAGAACACTTTTTCTCTTCTTCCTCGACCCTCTAGCGCCCGCTTTTAGTGCTAATTTTTTGAAGTTTGCCGGCCAATTTCAAGTTTCTTCTTCTCAACTCGTCGTAAGCCCTATTTTGGATTATCTTCATCGATTCACGGTTTTCATTGATGAATTTAGCCAATAATGCTTCGTTTCTATGATTCGAACAATTATTCATGTTTAGAAAGAGTTTAGAAGATGATTCTAGAGTGTATTTTTTTAGGCGCGGCCGTGCGGTTTTTCACGCCACGTGGATCCCACACGGGTGTCTGGAAATTCCACACGGCCGTGTGGATTTCGCATCATTGTTTCATCGACTTGTTTGATCGAGTTCTTTCAAAAATTTTTGCGGATTATGGCTCACCGTTCAAAGAAGCAAGGCGATAAGAGGCCGTGTGAGTCGTCTCCTGAGCCTGAGGGCATTCGATTTGCTTTGCCGGAGCATCAAGTCCGCTATGAGCATTTGTCAAGACTTCAGTTCGGACAGACTCGCTTCCTGGATACGAGTATATTGCGAGATCTGCAGCAGAGAGATGAGTTTACTGCAGAGATTGAGGATCTTGTCTCTACGGGTGGTTGGAGGCAGTTGTTGATGGTTCGAGAGCCAGCCATCCGAGAGCTTGCACTAGAGGTTCTATCTACAATTGAGTTCGACAGATCATACGCGAGCTTCGATAGTGTAGATGCCATTCAGTTCAGAGCAGTTGGACACCACCATTGCTTGAGCGTCACTCAGTTTTCCATCTTGCTTGGCTTGTACGAGGAGGCATTCACAGATACTGAGGAGTACTCTCAGTTACCGACGGATTATCCTAGCGCCTTGACCACGCAGAGAGCTTACCGGATATTATGTTGTCAGGGCCAGTATGAGCCAGGGGTGTCCAAGGCCACGACCTACATATCGATATCTACATGCCCTTATGAGCGGGTCGGGTGAGTGGCCGTGGTGATAGCACTGGCGGTCTGAGCTGGCAGGAGCTGCTTTACTTGTACTCGATGATGCATCGCATACCGATTCATTTAGGCCACATCATCGCAGAGCACATCAGTCACTGAGGGGCATTATGCTCGATTGGGAGCGATCTTCTCGAGCCCCCTACATCACGAGTCTAGTGCTTTGGGCATGGGTCTCTTGGATACGAGTTCATGGGCCGAGAAGATGAGCACACTGCACTCTCGAGCCTAGAGGCGATGAGGTTGATGGGGATGGTTCGCAGAGTTCGGGCAGGGGTTTATGCCCTGGTGCTAACAGCTCCAGAGACAGTTGAGGAGGCCGAGTTTTTGTCTCGAGTAGTATTGCTTGCTCTATCTTTTATATACTTGAGTTTGTTTTATTTTTCTTTTATTGAGCTTTCTCGAACCCCCAAAGCGTGTTTGCGTGCAGATGGTCTTGTCAGTATGGGAATTGAGAACTAGTCATGGGCACGGCAAAAGTGGCCGTGTGAGCTTCACAACCCGTTGGAACACCACTTCCAAGGATTTAGCTCCATTCAAATGCAACATTACGAGTCAGGGGAGTATTATTTCAATTGTCCCTCTCACATTTGCACTTCATTAATATATATCTTTTGAGTGAGCTTGCACATGTACATTGAGGACAATGTACAACTTAAGTGTGGGGGAGTTTCATAGTGCACATATCTTTTACATGATTTTTAATTGACACATATGCTTACATAGCCAATGATTGTTCACCTTAGTTGCAATAATGGTATTCTTTAGTTTAGGAGAATTTTTAACATTGAATGTCTTCATGCTTTAGTTCTTGCTTGAATTTGTAGGAATTTTTTACCGATTTATACTTGTTGCACTACTCACTCTCTAAACTCTTTTGGAAACTCAAGTTTAAGGTTGAAGGGACTAGTTTAGTTTGTTTGTGAGTTAAAAAAAAAAAAATTGGAAAAGAAAAGAAGGAACAAAATAGTTTTCTTGTTTAGTTGTGCTTGTTGGGTGGAAAAAGCTACCTCCTATGATGTATGAAGCTACTCTCATAAGTCAAATACTAGTTATGCCCTAATGAGAGAAAGAGCTATCTCATGGGAAGTGTGAAAGCTAACACCCCGGTAGAAAGAGCTACCTCTTCGAAAGTGTGAAAGCCACCTTTAGCGGCCGCTTGGGAAAAGGCTACCTTCGAGGATGTGTGAAGCTACTACCGTTGTGAATTTGTTGGTATTTTTTGTAGATAAATAAGTCCCTTATTCCTACAACTTTGAGGAGTATACCTTGGGTTGATTGAGTGAGTCCACACACTTACACGATTTCGGGTTTATTGTCCTTTTTGATTCAAGTTTTTAGCTAGAGCATTGATTTTTCGTATTTAGTTTTAAAATTTCCCTTGCTATTAGAATGCTTTCTTTGCATGCTTTGGTGAACCTAAGGCCAAGCACTTCCAATATTTTCTTCATCTGTGCATACAATGTTTTAATTTTTGCTTAAGGACAAGCAAAAGCTTAAGTGTGGGGGAGTTTGATAAGTGCTTGTGCGGTAAGAATGCGAAGCATTCTTTCCTTATGATTTGCATTACTTTTGTCGGGTTTTAACATTAATATGTGTGCATCTATGTTCTTTTACACAGATTGGGTTGTGGAGATGAAAGTGAGAGAAAGAAGCCAATGTGGACCGTGAATGCACCAATGTTAGGAGAAATCTTGCTAGAGTCCAAACGCGAAGACATAGGTCGGATGCGAGACGCTAGAGTGTGTGCCAACCTCTTTATAATTCAGTTAGCACGACCAATTGGAGGGGCACAAGGGCAGTCACACTTTAGCGTTTTGACTTGTGCACATAGAACAAGATCTCTACAAACTTGTCCGATAATGAAGAAGCAAAGCAATCTACGATGTGGACGTGTGCCCGTCTACGTCACCTCAATGAAATTATGGAATCAGGATACTTCGTGCAGGTTTGTAGCAGGATTTATTGACAGCCAGCCGAAGAAGCAAGAAACAGAGAAGCCACATGGGCGTGTGGAATTTACACACGCCCGTGCGTTATTTCCACAGGGCCATGTGAAGTCTCACACGGGCGTGTGAAATCCCAATTCCAGCCCCTATTTAAAGCCGAATCTGCCTAGATTTCAGCATTCTTTGTTCATCCTTTGTTCATCTTTTCTCCATCTCGCCCCCATCTTGAGAGAAGGCTGTGGCTAGGGTTTGGAGAGGTATTGGAAAGGTCTTGGAGGAGGTTCTACGGCTCCGACATCGCGTCTCATTAGGAAGAAGATTAGTAAGGGAGCCTCTGACAAAGGCGTATCTTATACCGGACGAGGAGATCGCGCGACGAGTAGAGGACTTTCCACAAGACCATTGACACGACCATTGAGGGGGTTTTCTTATGGATTGTTTATCTACGCATTTGATTTCATTATCTTCTGTATTAAACTCCATGGAGAGCTAAACCCCTAGTGGGTATTTGCGTATTTGTGAACCCTAGGATGTATTAGTTTCTTTGAATTTCTTTATTATACTTTCAATTAATTGATGTATTTGTGAGTTCCAATCTTGAATTCTTGTTATTGAATACTCCCTTAGAGTGACACTAGGGTTGAGAGTTCACCCGGTAATCCTTGTGAGTGAGTGACACACCACGAGGGTTAGATGAACCTTGATTGGAGAGGGTTGAGAGGGTGAGTCGAGAGGTACAGGAGCGTCCCCTTTCCCATCCGGTGTGATAGATTCTACCTCCGTTCCTCGAGTTCTTTGCGGCCACAATAGAGTGAATGGGCTAAGGGATGATCCTCTGCTGGGGCCTAGTTGCGAGTGTAATGGAGTGAAGCATTGAGGTGATCTTAGCATCTAGGGCTTAATTGTGGCTAGGGACCTTCCGCCTGGACCAAAGGGTTAGGTCTATACATAGGAAAAGATTTATCACTTGGAATCCCTAGAGCTCATTGCAATTCTATACGAGTGTGAGGTGTTGAGATTGTTCGATTTCTCCTTCGGGACATGTATAGAATTAGGCATGGTTGACCTAAAATTTGGGATCATGTTTTGAGGGATGTCCACGACTCACAATTGCATTAGTTAGGAAGCAAAATAGAGGATTCTTGCACTTGAAACTATTGTCCTAGGGGGAACAATATCCGGGTACCCCATTTATATCGATTGCCTTACTTTCTCCTTTCCCGCACTTTCTCTCTTGTTTATTTCATCTTTTGTTATTTCACATCTTTTGACACACAAATCACTATTTCATCTTTCACCTAGCTAAGAAACAATCTAAGTATTTTCACTCCCTACTCCATGTGGATACGATACCCCCACTCACCTGGGGATTATTACTTCGACAACTCCGTGCACTTGCGGAGCACCTGTCATAGATCGTGTTGCGTTTTCAATAAAAAGTCATTGATGCAAGATCCGTAAGTCCACGGGTCGCCATATAATACTTCTCACACAAGCACGAGAGGGTTGTATTCCCAAGGCCCACGGAGCCACTAATACCTCCCTTTCATCTATTTCCTAGCCTAACATATCGAAAGATAAATAGTAACTATAAAAAAAGAGAAAGAATTAACTACAATGAAATCTGGGGTACTACTGCACACAATACGAACTCAAGGGAGAATCAAACACTGAAGGGAGTGATTTGGACAATGAATCCCCCTAGGGTTGTCATTAAGTCCTGAATTTAGGATGAAATTTGAGATGGTAGTTGGGCCAAGAGACTCCTAAATTAACTCAACCTGATGGTCACAACAAATGTGAGATGGTAGTTGGGCCACGAAACTCCTATGATTGCATTGCACTCAAGGAAATCTCTAATTAGGCCCGATACTCAAACTAGGTCCAACCCTAATTGCTGGTGGGGTATTTGTACATGGATCTCTTCCAAGCCAAGTGTGTCTAGTACACGGGCGATGGTCACGCAACTAAGTACAACCTAGAAGTCGAAATACAGAGTTCTCATGCAAATCAATACATCAAAGTACACAAGGCTTGAACCACAAACTACAAGATTCCATAAAACAAATACAACATCTAACAATGCATCAATAAAGATGATCATCCACAATACAAACAATCAACCATAGAGTTCATCATGTCCAATTCAGAAATAAGTTAGTTACTCATGAAGGAGGACCACTCATACAAGTCCATGGAACAAGTAAACAAGAAAACAAGTATGAACTACTCCCTCTAGCTTTAGATCCCCTTGGATGGTGAAGATCTTGAAGATTTAAAGAGATCTCTTCCCAAATTATGCTTTCAATGCCTAGGATCTTCTCCAAATCTTCTCCTCCAAAGTTTTACTCCCTCTTGGTGAAGTCTTGCGCAGTAGATCGTCGGTGGGAAGAGTGGGGCGGTAGCCCAAGAGGCCCAAGAGAAAAACTCCCCCTGTAAAAAGCTCTACTTTGCCCTAGAAAATCAGCCCATTTTATATCCCGTTAGGTCCATAGGAGCTCCATGCGGGCGCATAGATGCCCGTGAAGCTCACTGTCTTTTTGCCCAGAAAAAACATTGCTACAGTGTTTTCTGCTACAGTGCCTTCCTCCACAAAATTTCCACTAAATCTCAAGGGTGTCTCACGGCATCATAGAGCCTGTGAAGCTCACAGTCTTTTCAACATTACTCAAAAAATTGAGCTTCTCCAATGCTTGGAACCCTAAAAAATGATTTTTGGTGTTGATTTCTCCCCAATTGTGTTCTCGAGTTCCCCTTGTCTTTTTTTATGCCTAAAATATAAATAAAACAAATTTAAACACAAAATGGGCATCGATTCATGAAAATATCATCAAATAGCATATTTTCTACAAGTATAAAATATGCACATTTAGGCATTTATCAGTCACATTGATAAAGAACTTACTAGCATTGCACAAGTTAGAGCACTCAAATATGACTGCCGTTGTCCCTGATAAGTGCTTGTGCGATAAGAATGCGAAGCATTCTTTCCTTATGATTTGCATTACTTTTGTCGGGTTTTAGCATCAGTATGTGTGCATCTATGTTCTTTTACGCAGATTGGGTTGTGAAGACGATTAGGAAGGAAAGAAGCCATTGTGGATCGTAATGCACCAATTTTGGAGGAAATCTTGCTGAGGTTCAAACGCGAAGACATAGGTTGGATGCGAGACGCTAGAGTGTGTGCCAACCTCCTCATACTTCAGTTAGCACAACCATTTGTAGGGGCACAAGGGCAGTCACACTTAAGCATTATGATTTGTGCACATAGAACAAGATCCCTACCAACTTGTCCATTGTTGAAGAAGCAAAGCGATCCATGACATGAACATGTGCCCGTTTACGTTACCTCAATGAAAGCATGGACTCGGGAGTACTTCGTGCTGGGAATTGTAGCAAGGTTTTGTTGACAGCCAGCTGAAGAAGCAGCGAAACAGAGAAGCCACACGGGTGTTAAAGCGCTATGGGGTACTCGCTACCCCCTATCACCCCCAAACGAGTGGGCAAGTGGAAGTCACAAATAGAGAACTCAAGAGGATTTTAATCAAGTCTGTGGAACAAGGGAAGCGGGATTGGTCAGAAAAGTTAGATGACACACTTTGGGCCCATCGAACAGCATACAAAACACCAATAGGAACCACTCCATACAATCTGGTTTATGGAAAATCATGCCACCTGCCTGTGGAATTAGAGCATAAGGCATATTGGGCAATCAAAGCCATGAATTTTGACTTGCACAAGTCGGGGGAACAAAGATTGCTACATCTAAATGGGTTGGACGAATGGAGGATGAAAGCCTATGAGAATGCACGAATTTATAAGGAAAGAATTCAGAAATGGCATAACAAGCATATTAAAAATCCGAAGGAGTTCAAAGTAGGGGATCAGGTGTTGTTATTCAATTCTCGCTTACGGTTATTTCCGGGGAAACTCAAGTCCAGATGGTTCGGCCCTTACATGGTGACCGAAGTTTCACCTCGTGGGGTTGTTGAAATCACTCACCCGGAGAGGGGTACGTTTAAGGTAAACTGACATAGGTTGAAACCAGATTACGGAGGAGGGGTTAGTAATGCCGAAAATGAAGTATTTTTCCTTCATGAACCCCCATGAGGTAAGACAAGGTACGTCAAGCTTAGTGACGTAAAACAAGCACTTCTTGGGAGGCAACCCAAGTGTTTACTGTTTTTGCTAGTTGTAGTTAGTTTTGCATGAATAACTTGTTGAATGTTGGTGTCTTCATTTTTGAACTAGTTGCGCTGCATTCATCTTGGTGGATTTTTATATCATCGTGTGTTTTTAATGAGGATTTGGCGAAGATTTGGTCGCTTGAGCTTGTTTCTATTGTTTTTCACTGGTATTTGTTGCATAAAAGGGCAGGCTCTGAATGTGTAAGCATGTTCAGGAAATTTTTGCAGAGCCTGCAGAGTTTTTTAGGTCATCCAGAGAAAACACACGGGCGTTTGGAATTTCCACACGCCCGTGGGGTTGTATTGCGAGCTCATCTAGAGAAGACATAGGGGCGTGAACTCGCCCCTGTGAGTGACCCTATGATTATCACACGGCCGTGCAAAATTTCTGCACAGGCGTGTGCCATTCTGCAGAGACTTAGCACATTTTCCCGAGAGCACACAGGGGCGTGAACTCGCCCCTGTGGGCAACTGTGTGGCCCATACACGGGCGTGGGTATTTTCCACACGCCCGTGTGGATTATGCAGGTGATTCCTTCTCTATCCCGAGAACGCACAGGGGCGTGTGAATGCCCCTGTGAGTTGCGTTTGTGACAGTCCACGGCCATGCGGAATTTCTACACGGGCGTGTGAGACTCTTAGTGAATCCTCTCGGTCGAACAGACAGTGCACAGGGGCGTGTGGCTGCCCCTGTGGGTCGGGCGCATGGGCGTGTATAACTTTGACACGCCCATGTTGTTGTGCAGGCGTTATAAAGCTGCAGAGAGCAATACCCGGGTACCCCATCTTTATCGATTACCTTACCTTCTCCTTATTCGTGCTTTCTTTCTTATTGATTTTACTTTCGTTATTCCACATTGTTTGACACACAAATTACTATTCATCTTCTACGTAGCTAAGAGACAATTTAAGTATTTTTATTTCCTACTCCTCCCTGTGGATACGATACCCCACTCACCTGGGATTTATTACTTTGACAACTCCGTGCACTTGCGGAGCACCCTGTCAGTCCCCCTTCAAAATATATATTAGCTTGATAATAATGGAGATTGGCACACACTCCCATGTCTTGGATCATAACTTGTGCCTTCGCATTTGTTCACTCTAAGATTCCATCACAAAATGCATCCACGATCTACTTTGGCTCTTTTCTTCCACAATTATCTCCACAACCCTATATGCACATAAGTAATACAAATACATATGTATAAGCAATAAAATCTGAGAAAAATAATGCTCACTAAAAGAAAAGAATACTTCGTATTACTAGTACACAAGAACTTATCATACCTTCTCTTGTAGCATCAAGTAATTTTTTCATGCTTAGGTTCAAACCATTGTAGAAGGTCTGAATAATCATCCATTTGGGGAACCTATGCCGAGGAAATTTCCGTAGGAGATCCTTGAACCTAACCCATGTCTTAAAAAGAGACTCTAATTCCATTTGCACAAAAGGGGATTTTTCATTCCTGAGCATCGCAGATTTTCAAGGAGGAAAATATTGGGCAAGAAAAGCTTCTACCATTTCTTCCCAAGTAGTGATCGATGCTCAAGGTGATAAATGTAGCCATTTCTTTGCTCTCCCTTCAAGGAAAATGGGAAGACCCTCAACATGGTAGCTAACAATGACCGAATATGCGTGTGACCGCAAGTGCACGGGTGTCGAAGTAATAAATCCCAGGTGAGCGGGCATCATATCCGCAGGGAGTATGGAGTAAAAATACTTGAATTGTTTCTCAACTAAGTGAAATATGAATAGTGATTGTGTGACAAAATGTAATGTAATAAAGTAAAAGAGACAAGAAAGAGATCACAAGTAAAAGGAAGGTAAGGCAATAGATATAAATGGGGTACCCGGATATTGTTCTGCCTTGGACATTCATTTCAAGTGCAAGACACTCTATTATGCTTTCTAACTAATGCATTAATGAGTCCTGGATATCCTTTAATTCATGGTCCCAAATCTAGTGTTAGTCATGCCTAACTCTATACATGTCCCGGAGGAGAGATTGAACAATCCCTCAACCTCCCAATCGTATAGAATTGCAATGAGTTCTAGGGATTCCAAGTGATAAATCCTCTTCCCATATGTAGACCTAACCCTTTGGTCTAGGTGGAAGGTTCCTCGCCACAATTAAGCCCTAGGTGCTAAAATCACTTCTACGCTTCACTCTATTGCCTCTGCAACTAAGCCCCAGCGGAAGATCATCCCTTAGCCCATGCACTCTACTATGAACGCAAAGAACTCGAGGAAATGGAGGTAGAATAAACCACACCAGAGGGGAAAAGGGAAGCTCCGCTATCTCTCAACTCACCCTCTCAACCCTCTCCAATCTAGCTTTGTCTAACTCTCATGGTGTGTCACTCACGCACAAGGGTTACCAACAAGAACTCTTAACTCTAGTGTCACTCTAAGGGAGTATTCATACAACCAATGCATTCAAGATTAGAACTTAATAAAAACATCAATTATTGAAAGCATAATAAAAAGGTTTAGAGAAACGAATACATCCTAGGGTTCACAAATCCAAGTACCCACTAGGAGGTTTAGCACTCCATGGAGCTAGTTATAATCGATAATGAAATCAAATGTAAAAGCAAGAAATCCATAGAACCCCCCCCCCCACCCATAGTTGTGATGACGGTCTTGTGGAGAAGTCTCTACTCGTCCAAGGATTCCTTTGTCCGGCCTAAGATACACCTCGCTAGATCAGTGCGGATGAAAGCTCTCCCATTAACCTTCTCCCAAACGGAGTACAATGTTAAAGCCATATGACATCTCCAAATCCCTATCCAATACCTCTAGAAACCCAGCCATAGCCCTCTCTCAAGTTGGGAAATGATGGAGAAAAGAATGCTGAAATCATGGTTGAAATCGGGGTTGAAATCAGCCTTAAATAGGACTGGAATCGGGAATTCACATGCCCTTGTGGATTCACCACTGATAAGTGCTTGTGTGATAAGAATGTGAAGTGTTCTTTCCTTATGATGAGCATTACTTTTATCAGGTTTTAATGCTAATATGTGTGTATTTATGTTACTTTTATGCAGGTAGGGTATTGAAGCTGAATATTAGAGAAAGAAGCCAATGTTGATCGCAAATACACCATTTGGAGGAAATCTTGACAAAGTTTAAACGTGAAGATATAAGTTGGGTTCAAGATGCAAGAATGTGTGCCAACCTCCTTGTATTCAAGTCAAAACAATGATTTGGAAAAGCATAAGTGTAGTCACATTCAAGCATTTTGGCTTGTGCATGTATAACTAGATCTCCACCAACGTGGCCGCTCATTGAAGAAGCAAAGCGATCAATGACGTAAACATGTGCCCGTTTACGTTACCTTGATGAAAAGTGGATTCGGGAGTGTTTTTGGCAGGTACTGTAGCAGGTTATTGCAACAAATCTTTGTTGGAAATTACTATAGCAGTTACGATTTATAGCCGGCCAAAAATCGTAATTCCAGAGAATCCACACGGGCGCGTGGAGATTACCCACGCCCGTGTGGATATTCCACAGGGGCGTGCGGAAAATCCACAGGGTAATGTGGATGCCCGATTCCAGCCTATTTAAAGTCGATTTCAGTCCCGATTTCAGCATTCTTTTCTCCAACTTTTCCCCAACTTCAGAGAGGGTTGCGGCTTGTTATTTTAGAGGTATTAGCTGGGGATTTGGAGAGGTTCTATGGCTCCGACATCGCGCTCCATTTGAAAGAAGGTTAGTGGGAGAGCTTCCGTCATCACCGATCCGGCGAGGTGTATCCTATGCCAAACAAAGGGACACTTGGACGAGTAGAGGACTCTCCACATAACCATCGCCATGACTATCTAGGGGTTTTTCTATGGATTTTTTATGTTTACATTCAATTTCATTGATTGTAACTAGCTCCATGGAGAGCTAAACCCCCTAGAGGGTACTTGGATGTGTGAACCCTAGGATGTATTCGTTTCATTGAACGTTTTTATTATGGTTTCAATAATTGATGTTTTTATTGAGTTCCAATCTTGAATGCTTGATTTTATGAACTTTCAAATAGAATGACACTAGGGTTAAGAGTTCTTGTTGGTAACCCTTGTGTGTGAGTGACACACCACGAGAGTTAGACAAAGCTAGATTGGATAGGGTTGAGAGGGTGAGTCGAGAGGTAGAGGAGCGTCCCCTTTCCCATCTAATGTGATTTATTCTACCTCCATTTCCTCAAGTTCTTTTCGGTTATAGTAGAGTAAATGGGCTAAGGGATGACCTTCCGCTATGGCTTAGTTGCGAGTGCAATGGAGTGAAGTGTAAAGTGATCTTAGCATTTAGGGCTTAATTGTGGCTAGGGCCCTTCCACCTGGACCAAAAGGTTTGGTCTATATTTAGGAAGAGATTTATCACTTGGAATCCCTAGAGCTAATTGCGAGGTTAAGATATTGTTCAATCTCTCCTCATGGACATGTATAGGGTTAGGCATGTTTGACCTTAGGTTTGGGACCATGTATTAAAGGATCTCCATGACTCATTAATGCATTAGTTAGGAAGCATAATTAATAAGTACTTGTGAGATAAGAATACAAAGTGTTCTTTCCTTATGATGAGTATTACTTTTATTGGGTTTTAACGCTAATATGTGTGTATTTATGTTACTTTCGTGCAGGTAGGTTTGTGAAGCTAAATATTAGAGAAAGAAGCCAATGTGGATCATATTTGCACCATTTGGAGGAAATCTTGAGAAGGTTCAAACGCGAAGACATAAGTCAGGTCCAAGATACGAGAATGTATGCCAATCTCTTTGTATTCAAGATAGAATAATGATTTAGAGGTACACAAGGGCAGTCACATTCAAGTGTTCCAGCTTGTGCATGTATAGCAAGATCTCTACCAACTTGTCCTTTATTGAAGAAGAAAGCGATCTACGACGTAAATGTGTGCCTGTTTATGTTACCTCGATGAGAGCAATGATTCGGGAGTGTTTCGGGACGATATTATAGCAGGTTGCCATAGCAAATCATCGTAGTAAATCACTGTAGTAGGTACTGTTCACAGCCGACCGAATAAGAGGAAAACAGAGAGTTAACACGGGCGTGTGGAAAATCCACAGGGCCATTCACATGGCCGTATGGATTCTCGATTCTAGCCTATTTAAAGCCGATTTCAGCCCCAATTTCATTATTCTTTTCTTCATCTTTTCCCGATCTTGCGAGAAGGCCTCTACTACTGTTTTGAGAGATATTGGCTAAGGATTTGGGAGGCTCTATGGCTCCGACATCGCCATCTGTTTGGAAGAAGGTTGGTAGGGGAGCTTCCGTCAACATCGATCCGGCGAGGTGTATCCTATACCAGACAAAGGGATCCTTGGATGACGAGTACAGGATTCTCCACAAGGCCATCGTCATGACTATCAAGGGGGTTTACCTATGGATTGTTTGCTTTTTTATTTGATTTCATTATCATTTGTATTGTGCTCTATGGAGAGCTAAACCCCCTAGTAGGTACTTGGATGTGTGATCCCTATGATGTATTCATTTCTTTGAATCTCTTTATTATTCTTTTCATAATTGATGTTTTCATTGAGTTGTAATCTTGAATGCTTGATTGCATGAATTTTCCCTTAGAGTGGCACTAGGGTTGAGAGTTCTTGTTGGTAACCCTTGTGCGTGTGTGACACACCATGAGAGTTAGACAAAGCTAGATTGTAGAGGGCTGAGAAGGTGAGTCAAGAGGTACAAGAGCGTCCCCTTTGCCCTCCGATGTGATAGATTCTACCTCTGTTCCTTGAGTTCTTTGTAGCCATAGTAGTGTGAATGGGCTAAGGGATGAGCTTCCGCTGGGTCCTAGTTGCGAGTACAATGGAGTGAATCGTAAAGTGATCTTAATGTTTAGGGCTTAACTGTGGCTAAAGGCCTTTCATCTGGACCAAAGGGTTAGGTCTATAATTTTGGAAGAGTTATATCACTTGGAATCCCTTGAGCTCATTGCAATCCTTCTTACGAGTCCGAGGTTGAGAGATTGTTCAATATCTCCTCTGGGACATGTAGAGGGTTAGGCATGGTTGACCTTAGTTTTGGAACCATGTATTAAAGGATCACCATGACTCATAAACATATTAGTTAGGAACCATAATAGAGGGTTCTTGCACTTGAAACGATTACCCTAGGTGAAGCATTATCGGGTACCCCACTTTTATCAATTGTCTTACCTAGTCCTTTACTTTTGCTCACTTTTTATCACACAAATCAGTATTCATTTTTCTCTTAGCTAAGAGACAATATAAGTAATTTTACTCCCGATTACCCTGCGAATACGATACCCCACTCACCTGGGATTTTATTACTTCGATAACTCGGTGCACTTGCGGGAAGCCTGTCAAGTTTAAAGATACTTTGCACTTTGTTTTCTTAGCTATTTACCATTCATTCTATTTCACAGTTTCTTTTTCTGTCATCTTTCTGATTTTGTTTTCTTTCTTGCGTGCAACTTTAGGTTCATGATCCGAGGGAACCCTTCGATACTACTTGAAGGAGATCCCGAGCTCGAGCGTACGCTTAGAAGAAGAAGGAAATAACCGGTGGAAAAACTGTCCAGTATAGCTGGTTTGGAAGTTGAAGGATCTGACAATATGGCAGAACAGAACGAGAAACAGAAAATTATCTGATTATGCCAGACCGTCAATATTGGGCACACAATCGAGTATTGTGCGTCCCCCTATCACAGCTTAGAACTTCAAGCTGAAGCTAGCATTCATCCATATATTGCAGCAGTCTACACAATTTAACAGTTTTGCTGATGAGGATCCAAACAGTCACATTGAGAACTTCCTAGAGGTGTGTGATGTGCTAAAGATTAACGGACTATCGGATGATGCTATTAGACTGAGGGCTTTCCCATTTTCTCTCAAGGGAAGAGCCAAGCAGTGGCTTCATTCCTTGCCCAAGGCCTCCATCACGACTTGGAATGAGATGGTCGAAGCTTTTCTTGGTAGATACTTTCCTCCGGGGAAGTCAGCCAAGCTTCGAAATGAGATATCATAGTTTGCACAGATGGAGTTTGAGTCATTGTTTGAGACATGGGAGCACTTCAAGGAACTCCTGAGATGCCCACAACACAGATTCCCTGAGTGGATGATCATTTAGACTTTCTACAATAGGTTGAGTCCAAGTGCAAGACAACTTCTAGATGCGGCAGCAGGAGGAACTTTGAGTAGCAAGACAGCCGATTAAGCATGGCAACTAATTAAAGTGATGGGTCTGAATAGCCATCAATGGAATGCTGCAGGAAAGGAAGAAAGCAGCCGGACTTCATGAAATAGTTGTAGTAACATCTTTGACGCCACAAGTGGAATCATTAAGCAAGATGTTAGACCTTCGAACTTCTAATAGAATGGTGGCCATGACTACTTGCAACGGGTGCGATGAAGGTCATGCTCTATAAGATTGTCCAATTACCGTTGTTGATTTATCTTCGGTTGAGAATCTAAATTTTGTGGGTAATACGATGAGGAATCAAGGAAATCCATATAGCAACACCTACAACTCGGGGTGGAGGAACCACCCTAACTTCTCGTGGAATAACCAAGGGTAACAAAAGATCACCGCACCATCGGGTCTCCAACAACAACAACAAGCCCCAAACATGGAGAACAAGGTCTCAGTTTTGGAAACCCGAATGACCAACTTCGAGAAGGCCTTAACTAGATTTGTGAAAACATCAGATGAAAGGTTCCAATCAGTTGAGACTACACTTCGCAACCACACCGCTTCTTTGCACAATCTTGAGAACCAAATGGGACAAATTGTGAACTCTTTTTCGTAAAGGCCACAAAGTAGTTTGCCTAGCAATACTAAAACCAACCCGCATGAGCATGTTAATGCGATCACTTTGAGAAGTGGTCGTGAGGTGAAGGGCAGACAACCTAATGAGAAGACCAATGTTGAAGAACCGGAGGTCATAGAGGTTGAGAAGGGAACAACCAAGGAAAAGGAGGTGGCACCCCAACCTTTCAATCCTAGAATCCCTTATCCCTCTAGATTGAAGAAAGACCAAGCTGATGAACAATACAATAATTTCCTGAGTTTGTTTAAGCAACTCCACATCAACATTCCTTTTGTTGAGGCATTGTCTCAAATGCCTTTATACGCAAAGTTCTTGAAGGGCTTGTTGACTAACAAGAGGAAGTTGGGAGGAGAGTGCTTTGGTGATTCTAGATGCATCTTGCTCGACGGTCTTGCAAAAGAACATGCCTAATATGAAGAAAGACCCGGGAAGCTTTATAATACCGTGTAACATTGGTAAAAGATGGACAAGTACATATTTGCTATAGATTTTGTGGTGCTAGATGTCGATGAGGACGTGGATGTACCTTTGATACTTGTGAGGCCATTCTTGCACACTTCAAGGCATTGATTGACATTGGCGGTGAGGGCGTTGACGAGGATTGGAAGGATGAACTCACATACCGCCTCACGAAGCCATATGACATTC
>NC_052490.1:4790191-4840307 GCF_009730915.1 Dioscorea cayenensis subsp. rotundata
AATATTTAAAACTAAAAACATTTGTCTTTCAAAGCTCACGTTGTGGTATAAAATAGTCAGCATGGTTGGGATTCACCATATATAGTTTTGTATTGACATTCATAAATGAAATAATCGGGTGACTATATATGATTTGTTCATGCAAAATACAAGAAGAAAATATTTACATGAAGAAACTCCGAATTTTGATTAAGTTATATGCCTTACACACACACACACACGCACACACAAACTAACAAGAGAGATAATGTCCAGAGGAACTGGGGTTTAAAAAAAACAGAGAATAGAAAAAGCAGGCAATTAATTAGAACCATGGAACGTGTCATTGGTCACCTGGTATTTTCCAAGTTTGGTTAATTTTCATCTGAGCTCAAGCGAAGACTATCCTATATAGATAATGTTAGAGAAACATCAAATTTTGATAAAGATCCAAAACTTAGAATTAAGATCAGATCCAAGACTATGCACAACGTTGAACAATTGTTCACATAATTCATGAGAGAAAATCAACAATAAAATAAGATAAAGTTTCTCAAAACAATCCAAATAATCCAAATTCTGACTATTCTCAAAGATCAAAATTAAGGTTTTGCCATAAAATTGAAACCAAGCAATTTCAAACAAAACCCAACAAATTAATCGCAAATCAAACCTACCTCAGTTAAAGAATTGAATAGAAACCCCAAGACAAGCAGTGAAATCTCGCCTTTTCTGCTCCAAACCTCAAAACAAGGGTTGTAAATGAGAACAAAAAAACATCACAAAGAACTCTTCCAATCAAGCCTTCCCGCTTCGAAAGAACTCCTCCGATTTGAACAAGATACAAAGAACAAAGAACTCATTCAACGAGAGCAAGGGAAAAAGGAGAGCAAAGGAAGAGCCGAAAAGATCACCAGATGATGCTCGAGGGCTCACTAGATGATCACTAGATGATTAAGTTTTGCCAGATCCGGTGAAAGGGCACGCGATGGCGGGGGTGGCACTAGCGAAAGAAGTGGAGGGGGAGAAGAAGAGTGGGGAGACGCAGATGGGATGTGCCTTGGGAAGGCGCCAATGGGTGGCACTACCGAAGGCAGTAGAGGGGGAGAAGAGGCTGTGAAGGTTGCGATATGTTTAGGGCTGAAATATTATGAAAAACTTTTTTTAAAATAATCTAAAATTACTAAAATTATGCGTATAATTTTAAACTTAAAAAATTTTATAATTTTGATAAATTATATTCCATATTTCGACTAAGTGTAAATAAAAAAAAGTGAAAAAAAATCTTTTCCAACAAAAATAATAAAAAAAATCTCTTATAAAATTGATTTGTTAAATATTCTAAAATTTAAATTATTATTATTAATAATTTTAATAACATTTAAGTTAATTATTATTGCTTACTAATAAATTTTGTTATAAAAATAACTCCACTTGTTTAATTGTAAAATGTTTAATTGCAAAAAGGGGATCACAAACATTATTATTATTATTATTATTATTATTATTATTATTATTATTATTATTATTATTACTAATAATAATAATAATAAAATATTTTCCCAATATAAATATGATTGAATAAATCAACTTTTAAAAACAAATTAATAACTTAACATTGGGTCATTCTGATAATTAAAACAAAACGAAGGTCATATTGGAGAAAAGCACATAGTCTACGGTCCCAAAGGCCACAACAAAGATTTTGGACGACGACGTGAATCCCGGGTACCATAACAATAATTTGAACTAATTATATTCTTATATTTAATCCTAAACTTAAAAATATAATATAATATCTTAACCGAGTAGACTTTTTAACAAAATACAATTAAAATGTAAATAAATAATTAATTTAGAAAAAGAAATATGGCATGCTGACAACTGGACAAGAGATAAAGAAAATTTTCTATAAATTCAAAAGTAGGTAATGGAGAGAATCACAGAGCTTGTACGAGTTGCAAGATTTAAATGAAATTATTGGTTAACTTAAAAATTATCATATTATTATTAATAAATATATATCTTTGTAAGTCTTTAATAAAAGATAGTGCTCAATTAACTTTTAGAAAACAACTATCAAGATTAAAGCTTGGTATATTATAAAATTAAAAATGTAATCTTTTGTTGTGATTCATATTAAAATTTATAATTTTACTTATTTTTGGTATGGAACGACTACCACGAATATAAAAAGTGCATTCTTCCTAGCAATTGTTGGTGTTATTTTAGTTAAATGCTAATTAAAAAAGTGCATTTATTTAATATTTTTTTTTTGATTTCAACAAAATCATACTATAAAATTATGTATGTCATAATGAAGTTAATACAATTAATAATAAAATTTTTAAATTCAATAACAAATTTTAAAAAAAAACATTTTAATACAGTTCTAAAATAATCAATTTAATTTATATTTACCTAGGGATTAGTTATGAAATAAACATGATGGCTATAGTCTGTAGCTAATCCCTGGGTAATATTTAAGATAAACAATTTTACCTACGGAAACTAATGTCTTTCTAATTATAAATTCTAAGAAATAAAATACCCAGGGATTAGCTACGGTCAAATAACAACGACTATTTTTCCTAGCTAATCACTGGGTACTGTTAAAGCTATTCAGTTTACCCAGGGATTAGCTTGGGACAAATAACAACGAATATTTTACCTAGCTAATTCTTGGGTAATGTTAAAATTGTTTAATTTTACCCAAGGATTAGCTAAGTTATAGATTCCAGTGGATAATTTTCAATAGTAATTCATTGCTAAATATTGCATTCGTAATTCCCACGATATTTAGCAAAGGAATAGCTTGGGAAAGTCTTCCCCTTACTAATTCCCTATGTATTTCAATGTGTAATTCCTGGGTAATGATTTTAACCTTTGTATCTAATCATTCCATTCTATACCCTATATATTCCCTTGCTAATTACCTGGGAAAATGTTTCCTCGGTAATTTTCGTTGGTAATTAATAATTTTCTCATAGTGCTTATTTTTGAATAAAAACTCTAATCCTATGTTTTTTTTCGAATGCCACCTTTTTTTTAATCAAAACCTTTATCTTAGGTTTCCTTTTGGGAATGTCAGCTATTTCTTAATCAAAACCCCAATCCTATGTTTTATTTTCGTTGTGCACCCTATTTTTGGTTTTTTGGTTTTTATTTATGATTTTTTGTAAATGATCCCTATAATTTTTTAGTGGGTGCTTACTGAGCTGTCAAGCTCATAATCTGTTGTTAATTTTTTTCAGGTTTTGAGGCCTTGTACGCCTACATGGTTTCAGCCTTGTAGGTGTACGGCCGTTTGTCGGCGTCCCATGCCCATAGAGCTGGGTTCGGGGCGTGACAAATTTTAGTGGTATCAGAGAGATTTAGTAAAATTTTGATGGTATTAGTGTGCTAGATAGAAAGTTAAATCCCGTAGTGTTATGGAAGCTTGAAACAAGAAAGTCAAATTACAATGGAAATATATTTCCTATTAATTAGTTGCTATTGTGCCCTTCTGTTTGTCGGATTTATGTGTAGCAGAATATAGTGGGCCTTAGTTCCAGTTTTGACCTAGCCTGTAGCTTTGATTTGCATCTTCGAGCTTTTGTCTTTGATTAGTCTTCTGTTACTGACATGGTGTTATGGCACCCTTCGAGGGAAGTCTACTAGCGACCCTCTTTATTCTTAGTAAAGAAAATCTCGTGGTCATGTACTGTTGGTAATTAATTAGCATATTTCATTAATTACCTCCCTGCATTAATTTTCTTGGACTTTCATAGTTTATGGATTGACAATCTTATGTTCCTCTACTTGCTTTTTTCTTAAACTCATTGGCTAGAATTGCATGTTATAGTATTTTTTTGACAATTTGAATTGAGGGAAAATATATTTTTGCTTTGGTTAAAATTTGTGATTTGATCTTGTAGGATTCCATTGTATTGGAAATTGTTTGATATGGCTATTTGATATAAAGAGAATAAGGGATTTAGAAATTTGTAGATATAATGAAAAAAAAATGATTAGAGTTGAGTTCTTGTATTGTTATACATTGACGCATAAGTATTGTGACTTTCAAGATTTTGATTTGAATTGCCTGAAATTTTGTCCAAATTCAGAGACTATGGATATAGAATTTGGGGAAGTTTAAAACTAGAGAATTGTGGCATTTATCCATAGCTATCTACCTGCGAAATTTTGAATTTATTAGATGTGTATCCTAAAAGGCATTCTCTTATAATTGGGTCTACTCTGGATATTACTGTTATGCAGGACTTGAAGATTAAATGGTATTTTTCAAGATTGTAGAGGAAGATTTAGCCAAAGTGCATTATAGAGAACTTGTTCAATATGGTCTTAACTACTTTTCTGTAAATATTTCTACAATTGGATGTGTATTTTGTAAGATATTCATAATCTTGTAAGACTAACCTAGAATATAAATGTGCTAAATTGGGTGAGATTTATATTGATGTCATAATTTGAGAAAAGCTAAGAATATTATGGAACTTGGTCACATTGTATCTTCGTGGGTCTCAATATTTTGAAAATAGGAATCATGAGGTTTGGCAAGTTTAAGTACTGCTATAATATCGATTTGAGGGAAAAAAAAATGAAATCAACAAAATTTAAGGTTTGTGAATACTTGACGATTGCTAACGTAATGATAGATTTATTGCATTGTTGATGTTAGTAAGCAATAGATATTTATTGAGCTAGGAATTTTTGTCAAGGCTACTTGTTTCCAAAATGAGTAATGTTTTCTGTTCCTATTTATATACGAGTGAAGTTTTTGACTTATGATTTTTTTGTTGGTTCTATTAGCCATTTGATCTCCGAGTTAATGAGGAAAAAAATTATGAGTGCCCACGATATTGTTAGACTTGAGTATGTGCATAATTTTTAATGTTATCCACTTTTTTTCATAAATGCTTGTTGGTTGTAAAATTAGATATATGATAATCATGTCTTGTGATTTAGTAGGCAACATGTATTTCCAGTGGATGAGAAAGAAACTGATGACATTTTAGTATTTTTCTAACTTGTTTGATTTATTCATCACATCCTTGGAGTGATACAGGGATTGGGAATTTTAATTGAGGTTTGTTGGATTGCAATGATGGTAATGTATTTGCGGTTTTAAATTCTTTTGAAGTCAGATGATAACAAACACATGATAATATATGCTCAGATTGATGTTTAATAGAGGATGGCCAAGGGTATTGAATTCTATATTATGTTTGACATGAGTTTGAGACAAACCAAAGATTGGTTTATTTTTTTATTTGTTGCAACCATCGCCCTTAGAAGTATCATTAGTCAAGTTTTGCTTGAATCCGTTTGTCTTTGAATTTTTATCGACTAATTCGATGATGCTCGAACTTTTTCATAGTTTGAATCTTACTAGAAGCACGCTTCGATGAGTTAAAGTTTGAGTTTAGAGGACTAAACTCTTTTTAAAGGAGGGAGATTGTGAGCCCCACCCCTTAATCAAATCCTGCCATTGCTTTTTATCTCTTAATCCTAGCCGTTGGTTTTACTTTCAATCTTAGCCATTGATTTTTGTTTTTTTGTTTAGTTTCAAAACCCCTAGCCGTCTTTTTCAAATTTTTTCGGTTTTAGATCATAGGGGGGAAAAAGAGAGAGAGAGAGACTTGCGTCGTCTCTTTCTCTTCCTTTTTGAGGGTGGTGTCGGCGACGAGGACGGGAGAAGGGTCTCATCATCACGGATTTCATTTCACTATTATTGTTGAGGTAAGGTTATGAGTTTTTGTTATTGCTCTTTCTTATGCTTGTTTGTGACATGTTACTTGTTAGGGTTAGGGTTTGGTGAGAATTGATTTGATTTTAGTTTGAGGATAAAAATTCAGAAAGTCTCTGTTAGCACAGTAGAGATCTCTAATTTATTTCGAAGATATAGAGATGGAATTTGGAAGAGATCAGAATATAAAATTGTAGATCGAGATCTTTTTTAGCTTACTACGAAAATTTTAGAATTTTTGGAGTAGTATCCTGCAAATTATAAATTTTTTTAGACGCAGTGATGCGCTGGACACCCTTGAACAGTTTTTGATAATTTTCGTAATTTTAAGTTCTATTTTAGATTTATATTTATATAAAAAAGTTATATAGGACGATGTTATATTTGTCTCTGCAAAATTTCAGAATTTTTAGACATGTAAATTGTGAGATATGAGCAGATTTCTATATTTGTGCTCAATACTATTTCTGCAGAGAACATTATGATTGCTTAGACAATTTGATGGTCTGGTAAATGGAATTTGGAGAAGAGTAATATAACAAAAGTTATATATTTTGATGTTACCTAATTACTCTGAAAAATTTTCAGATTTTATGCATATGTAGTTTGTGAGATATAGCCCTATTGGTATAAGTGTCTCGAGATGAAGATGCCTAGCTTTTCTCATAAGTTTGAAATTTTTTTGATTTGGGTTATAATTTGCAAAAGCTACGCTGATTTTTAATCTTAAGGTTTGTAGGTGAGTTGGTTATTGGTGTTGACCTTTGGTAATTTTGTTAGTGTTGATTTGTTTTTTTGCATTCGTGTGAATTTTTAGAATTTTTTTACTTGTAATTCGATGGGTTATTCCCAAATTAGGACTTCCCGAGAAATACTCGATTGGTGTAAGAATTCAAAAAAATCGGTTGTTAATCGGGTAAGTATCCTACATATAAATCATATTATATGTATATACTCTAGTTTTTCGAACATCTGAAAATTTTTGAGAAAAAAATAATGATTTTTATGTATTTATTTATATTTTTTGAATTATTTATTTATTTATTATTATTTTTTTGGAAATTATTTTTAAATTATTTTTAAAGTTCCAGATTAATGATATTTTTATTTTTTGGATTAGAATTAATTGAAAGGTTTAAATATTTTATTTACATTTGGATTACTTAATTTTTTTGAATTCGAGATATTTATTTACTTTTCCGATTAATTACTATTGTGTTTTTTTCTTTATTATCTATTCATGTTTGGATTCTATTAACTGGATTATTTTTGATATGATAAAAAAATGGGATCATGTGACTGCAAATTACTTGCATTTTGCCCAAGTATGAATTTTTGATAGTTTATTGTTTTTTTGTGAACATTAAATATTTTTGACAAAGTACTCGTAGTCCCCAAACTAACTTTGCAATAACCCTGTCACTGGGGGTTAAACACTGACCGTGTCGACATGTACTCTGATATAGAAACTATAGTTTCCCACCGCTTTCCGTCGGTGAAGAATAACGACCTCGATAATTTCAGCTCGGGTCACCGAGGGTAAACTTATGAGTTCTAATATTCGGCTCAGGGTCACTGAGGATAAATATATGAGATCTGTTATTTTGTTTTGACAATAGTTGTTTGGGGGACCTATATGCTTGGTTTTGACATCTGTGTTTATTTGAAATAAATTTGATTTCTGATTTTGATTTTGATAATTTATGATTTTTTGTAAATGATCCATATAATTTTTTAGTGGGTGCTTACTGGGCTGTCAAGCTCATAATCTATTGTTAATTTTTTTTAGGTTTTGAGGCCTTGTACGCCTACATGGTTTCAGCCTTGTAGGTGTACGGCCGTTTGTCGGCGTCCCAGGTCCATAGAGCTGGGTTCGGGGCGTGACAAGGGTTTTATTTAAAACTTGGAGACATTCTGGGAAGAAATCATAATATTAGAATTTTTATTCCAAAATAGCCGACATTGCGAAAATAAACACATAGGATTAGGGTTTCAATAAAAAAAAACATACATTAAAAAAAACATAGGATCAGGATTGATTAAAAAAATGAGACATTCAGAAAATGAAAACAAAGTATTAGGGTTTAGATTCAAAACTGACATATTGGACACATTCCAAAAAGAAAACTAAGGATTAGGGCTTTGTTTCAAGAAAAAGTTGACAAAAAAAGTGGGCATTCCGTAAAAGAAAGGAAGGATAAGTTTTTTTTTTTAAAAAATAGGAGATTTTCTGAAAAGAAAACATAGGTTAGGGTTTTGACTCAAAACTGATAAATAGGAGATATCAAGAAGTAAAAAACATAGGATTCGGGTTTTGTTTGCAAAATAGGATACATTTCAAAAAAGAAACATAGGATTCGGGTTTTGATTCAATTATAGTAGACATTCTGAAAAAGAAAATATAGGATTAGGGTTCTGATTAAAAAAGAGTAACCATTCCAAAATATAAACATAGGATTAGGTTTTTGATTGAAAAATAGGAGACATTACAATAAGAAAAACACAAGATTACGGTTTTTAATTAAAAACCCAATAATAGTGGACATTTTCAGAAGCAAACATAGGATTTGTTTTGATTAAAAAAAAATCAAACATTCCCAAAAAGAAAAACATAGGATTATTGTTTTCGAGTCAAAAATTGCAGGGCATTCCCAAAAGATAAGATTATTGTTTTGATTAAAAATTTGGAGGCATTAAAAAAAAATTAGAATTAGCATTTTGAATAAAGAATATGAGACATTACAAAAAAATAAAACATAGGATTTTTTTGTTTTAATTAAAAATAAGAGACATTCGAAAAGAAAACCTAAGATTAGTATTTTTGATTAAAAAGGCATTCTCAAAAAGAATACTTAGCATTTTTGCTTTTTGATTGCATAATATGAGACATTACAAAATGTAAACATCATGTTAGGGTTTTGATTAAAAATTTGGAGACATTCACAAAACAAAAGATAGGATTATGGTTTCGATTAAAAAAAATGAGACATCTGAAAAGAAAACAAAGGATTAGAGTTTTGATTAAAAACTGAAAAATAGGACACATTCTGAAAAGAAAAATTGGATTAGGGGTTTGATAAAAAATAGCAGACATTCTGAAAAGAAAAGAAATGATTAGAGTTTTGATTGAGAAATATGAGACATTTCTAAACTAAAACATAGGCTAGGGTTTTGATTCAAAACTAATAAATAGGAGACATTAATAAAAGAAAACATAATATTCTTGTTTTAATTGACAGATAGGAGAAATTCCAAATAGAAAATATAGGATTGGGATTTTGATTCAAAACTGAAAAATAGGACACATTACTATAAGAAAACATAGGATTAGGGTATTGATTCAAAAAATAGAAGATATTCTGGAAAAAAAAACATAGGATTTGGGTTTTCATTCAAAAATTTCAGACAAAACATAGAATTAGACTTTTGATTAAATAATAGGTGTGATTCCGAAAAGAAAACATAGGATTAGGGTTTTGATTGAAAAATATGAGACATTACAAAAGGAATACATAGGTTTACTGCTTGGATTCAAAAATAGCAGATATTCCAAAACAAAAGAAAAGATTAAGTTTTTCAATCATAATTGATATGCAGGAAACATTAAGAAAAGAAAACATATGATTAGAATTTTGACTTAAAAAATGAGGCATTCCAAAAAGAGAACATAGGTTCTGATTGAAAAAATTGGGACATTACTATAAGAAAATATAGAATTATTGTGTGGACCCCACCCTTAATTAGAGCCTGCTTAAGTTGCTAAACATGCTTACCTTTCCCTTAATCCATTATTTTGGCTTCTTGCTATGAAAAGCTTGCGAAGTGAGGAAAATATGAAAGGATTCCCGGATTTAGTCCCATCCTTGTCGGCTGGCAAATATTCCTCATCCCTTTGCCTTATCTCTACCCCTTCCTTGCTTCCTTCCACCCATTAACCTCATTCTCCTCTCCATTGAAGCCTCAAGAGTGAAGAACTTTACCAGAGCACTGTAGCGGCGACTATCAAACTGGGGAGGAGCTCTTCAACTCATCAACAACCTAGAGGTATTTGTTGAAGGTTATTCACATTGTCTTTCGTGCATGATTGTTGTTAGCTTGTTGTTTATGTTTGCATGAGGTTGTTGTTTGATTTTTCTTTTGTGCTTATCCTTGCATGAAAAACCCTCTCTTTATGCATGCTCTGAAACTTGCTCTTGTGCTCTCTTCAATATCTTTTAGTTCTTGGCCTCCAATCTACATAAAGTTGTTACTCATGGAACCATCTATATGTTTATACAACTAGCTTTGAAAGCCCAAGCCGAAAACCCAAGTTTTTTGCTTGCCTAATGAATGTATAGTTTGTAGTTATGGCATGTGTGTGGGCCTTGCAAATTTACGCATCCTTGTGCATGACTTCTAAGGCATTTATATTTTTTTTTGTTACCAAAAAAGCTAGTGAACTTGATCCCTTTCTTGAACTTTGCATCCCTACTTGTTTGCATGGAAAACAAAAGATTAGAAGCCTCTAAGATGTGGTCCGGTGTTTAGATCAATGTGTTTTTCAAACAAGGTTCATAATACTTCATCTTTTGCCATTTCTTATAGCTGGTAGTTGGTTGAATGTCATGCTTTGATTCTATAACCATCAAGTTTAGTATAGATTTTTATATACATATTGACGTTTTGGCAGCCTTTAGAAGATAGTAGTATATATATACCCACACATATTGGTTCTGCAACCATAAATATGTGATAATATATACATGCATGCATGCATTGATTTGCTACTTGTGCTAGGAGACTTATTTCCATCCTTGTTTCTCTCACCTCATGTTCTTGTTCTTGTTAATTACTCTATGTTCATGTTTCACATCATTGTTATGACTACTAGTATTAGTATTATGCTAGGTCTACTTATAGACACTTTCAAATTGTTGTTGCTTTAATTAGGTATCTAGACATATTTCGATGTCTTTATTGTAGGACCACCGTGAGTCATTTATTTGGATCTCAATTGGGATTAAACGATTGTCAAGTAAGTAATCCCTTGAACCCTTGTATTTAAAATTTTGTTAATTTTAAATTTATTATTTATTTATTTATTGTTATTTCATTTCTTTGAAATTTTTGAAAAATTATTTGTGATTATTCATTGAAATTTATGTTGGGAAATGCCATCACATTAAAGGTTTTTGATTCAAGACTGAGAAAATGACACATTCTAAAAGAAAACAAAGCATTAGGGTTTTATTCAAGATCAAAATAACATATCCGATAATATGAGTCATTAAGAAAAGAGATCATAATATTTGACTTTTGTTTGCAAAATAGAACACATTAAAAACATAGGGTTAGGGTTTTTAATTCAAAGTCAAAAATATGAGGTAATTTAAAAATATAGGATTAAAATTTTGATTCAAAAATAGTTGACATTCCAACAAAAACATAGATTAGGTTTTGATTCAAAAATATAGCAGCCATTAGGAAAAAGAAAACATAGGATTTCTAGTTTTTCTATTGAAACTATAGGAGACATTTAGGCAACCCGACAAAAACATTATGATATGTTATCCTTTTGTTTTCTTTTCATAATGTCTACTAATTTTCAATTGAAACTCTAATCTTATGTTTTGTTTTCAGAATGCTTCCTATTTTTCAATCCAAATACTAATCCTATTTTTTATTTTCAGAATATCTCATATCTTCCAATCAAAACATTAATCCTATGTTTTCTTTTCAAAATGTCTCGTATCTTTCAATCAAAACATTAATCCTATGTTTTCTTTTTGGAATATGTCCTATTTTTCAGCTTTGAATAAAAAAAACTAAACCTTTATTTTTTCGGAATATCTTCTATTTTTGAATCAAACCCCTAATCCTTTCTTTTCCTTTAACAATGTCTACTATTTTTTAATCAAAAGCTTAATACTATGTTTCCTTATAGTAATGTCTTCTATATTTCAATCAAAACCCTATTCCTATGTTTTATTTTCATAATGTCTACCATTTTTCAATGAAAACCCTAATTTTATGTTTTCTTATAGTAATGTCTACTATTTTTCAATCAAAACTCTAATATTATGTTTTATTTTTTGAATGTCTGCTATTTTTTAATCAAAACAATAATCGCAAGTTTTCTTCTCTTAATGTCTCATAACTTTCAATCAAAACCCTAATTCTAAGTTTTTTTTGGAATACCTGCTATTTTTTAGTCAAAACTATAATCCTATTTTTTCTTTACAAAATGCCTCCTATTTTGTTAATCAAAACACTAATCTAATATTTCTTTTTGGTATGTCTGCTATTTTTGTATGAAAACAATGATCATATGTTTTCTTTTTCGTAATGTCTCATATTTTTTAATCAAAACACTAATCCTAAGTTTTTTGGAATGGCTCATATTTTTTTTAATCAAAATAGTAATCTTCTATTTTCTTTTGGGAATGTCTAATATTTTTCAATCAAAATAATGATCTTACACTACACCAAATTAAGGCTTATGCGGCATTTATTAGCGGCGTTTATCAAAAACTCCACCAATAATTTTGGTTTTGGGGCGTTTATTTGAAATAAACGCCACCATGTATTTCCCTGGATGTAAATGATTATTTTGTGAAAATATATTTACATTAGCGGCATTTTATTTTTTTAATCACCGGTAAATTGGAAGCGTTTTTTGAAATCAACGGCGCCAAATTAATTCGCAAAATTGGCGGATTTAACATTATAAAATTTTATTTTAATTAGCGGTGTTTTTTTTATTAGGTGCCGGTAAGTTGGTTTATTCCACGGCGTCTTATAAATAATCTCTGCTAAATAATTTACTAGCTTGAAGAAATAAACCAGAGCAATATATGTACAAATTTTATCTAGCGGCGTTTATGTAATAAGCGCCGGTAAGTGTATCTTATTTGGCGGCATTGTTAGAATTAAATGCCACTAGAATAATTGGCGGGATGTGAGTCAAATTTATCGGTGAAATTATATTTTATTTTGTGGCGTTTAAATTATTAAACGCCGGTAAATTTTTGATTTGGCAGCGCGTAATTGAGAAAACACCGGGAATTATTTTATGTAAACATATATCTATGAGCTAGCTAGGTCGTCTTCTTTTGCTCTCTCTCCCTGCCTTTCTCCTTTCCCTTTGTACACACTGCCAGTCTTCTTTCTATATATCTTCTTTTGCCTCATTCTTGCTTTTATGTTGATTGAGTTCATAAGGTAGGTGATCATTTTTCCATTTTATGTTGTTTGATTATGAATTTAATGTTGTAGTGTTGTTGATTTAGTGTTTTTTTTTTGGTGTTTTCTTGTTTTTGGTTTTGATGGTTGATTGGGGTTTTGCTTGCGAAGAATTGGGGGCTTTTCTTAGGGTTTTCCTATTAGGGGTTTGGTTTGGATAAATTAGTTGCCGATCTCTACTCCTCCATAAAGGTAACCTCTTGTTGTTCTTATTTCTCTCAATCAAATCTCTTTATTTTGTTTTATTTATTTTTCTATTTTGATGATGAAAGCAAAGTTCATGTCGTTACAATTTCTGGATAGGGTTTCCATTCTGGCGGGTGGCTCGCAGGAGATTTCGGCTTGGTGATTCCTTTACCGAGTCTGGGAATATTGAGCGTGAACTTCTTGCCAAACAGGTAGCTTAAATCATTGGATTGATATATTAGGGTTTCAATAGTTGAGGCTTTTTTCTATGTGAATTCTTTTGTTTTTAGTAGGCATTAGTTGTCTTTTTATGAGCACATATATACATATATATAATAAATAAGAGTTCAGTGAAGCAAGTATTTATACAAAACAAAGCTTAAAACAATATTCCAGTGAAAACAACACATCAAACACTTCATAAAGTGTGTGAGTGTGTGTATATATATAGAGAAAGGGAAAGAAAGGAATGGGAACCTGGCCCTCTTCATGGGCTTTGCCGGCATTAAACGTTTGCTTGGTGTTCGACATAATGCCTCAAAAAGTTTAGATAAGAAAATTAGCTTTCTTTTCATTGGGCATTGTTCTCGCTGTTTCGGATCATTGAAGGTTAGACGAGCTTATATGGTGATTGAAAAGGGGTTGTGAGAGACCCGACAAGTGGTAACAATTGAACGAATATTTGGGCTTGTTATTAGTTTCTTGAACATTTTACTATCATGACAAATGGAAAGAAACTTTCAACAGTTTTTTAATATACCTGAGTCAATGTTTGTTTCTATGGCGTTACATCAGCATTGACAACTCGTCCCTTCCGCGACGCCCATGGATGCATGAATACTTACATATTTAATTTTTTTGAAAATATATATATATATATATATATAGACAATAGTTGTGGAAACCAAGCAAAGAAACAAAAAAATAAGGATGGTGGGATAAAGGGCCTCAACCAAATCATTGATACAAAAAAATCCTTCCGCACACTATGATGTATGGTAGCATCAAGCCAAAAGATTATTAACTCGGTTGCTAAGGACGTGACACCACCACATTTTGCTTTTAGACCCCAATACTATATTAATTGATTATGTAGCTAATTCAATGGTTCTCAAACAACTTGAAAATGGATTCATTCCATCACAAGATGATAAAAAGCTTCCATTTCCATTTTCATGACTAACCGACTATAGAAATAATAATTAGTCACCAAAATTAGCCTTGGAATGTGCAGCATGCGCATGAAAGAATGGCATTGGTTTTCTTTAATAAATTGTTTGTGCATCCGACGTGTACTGAGATAATCATAGTTATGGGGGAGATAATCATAATTGTGGGGGAGATATTCATTTATACGCGTACTGACAACACTTTTTTTTTCGTATTTGTGTGTGAGTTTTAATCTTTAGCTCAACATGTATCTCTTACCAAATACATGTTAGATTAATTATATGGTTAAAATGCACATTCACACCTTTATTTAGGCATTCTATATTATTTATATTTTATTATAATGTATTAACTGGCTTGATGAATTTTTTTCTCTAAAAAGGAAAAAAATTGCAAGTTGCTAGCACGTGTTTATTTAACATGGAGTAAATCACTCACATAGGTAAATTATAAAAAAATTGCAATAGTTGAATGAATCTTTGGGCTTGTAATTGAATAATATTGTTCATTTTTAGATGCATTTGTTTTTTTGTTTTTAAATGCATTAACAAAATATTCATGGAATGACTAGGATTAAAAAATGCTAAAGTTAGGGATATTTATTTTCCTTGGTGAGTTCTCCATTGTTGTTTTCTGACAGTGATATTTATTTATGTAAGAATAAATCTTTGGAAATGCAATATGAATTTTAGATTCATACGTAAATATGTGAATTTCTCAATTTTGTATTTGCCAACTCAAGTTAAGATGATAGGATCATTTGCCCTTGCGTAAAATGTGTGAATATTCATTGGCATACACATAAAATAGTGATTGAACATTTAGTATGGATGGCATTCTACAAAGTTACACATGCTGTTGTTTTCGTGGAGAGAGTGTACCGTCACCTACCCCTAAGATGACAAACACATTTACAACTCCATCAAGCTGTAATCCTCACATTCAAACTTTTCATATAAGACTAGATAACATGGAAGAATTATTACAGGATGCTTTCAACATACATCAAGTTGATAACGAGGGTCTACCATCTACTACTGATGAATTCATTGTTAAGCTGAATGATGGAGGTGAAGCCCTTAGAGAAGTTGATGAACAACCTTCTAAAGAAGCGGCAAAGTTTTACAAGTTGCTTGAAGATATGAATGACAAACTTTATGAGGGATCACAGCATTTTAGATTGTACTTTTGCATTTGACTTTTCCATCTGAATGGCACATGCGGGATGACTGCCAAAGGCATTGACCACTTAATTGAATTTTTAAAAGAATTTTTTCCCACAGCGGCTATTGCTGAAAGTAGTCATGAATAGAAAAAAGTCATTAAGGATTTGGGTCTTGGCTATGAAAAAATTCATAGTTGACCAAATGACTGCATGCTATATTGGGAGCATAATGAAGGTCAACAATCTTGTAAGGTGTGTGGTCATTCTCACTGGGTGTCCATTGATTCTGATCAATGTTTGAATGATGCCAAAGAAGTGGTTCACAAGCGCCCTGCGAAGGTTTTAACGATATTTTTCCTTTAATACCACGATCGAAGAGAATTTTTCATGTCAACTAAGACTTCTCACGATATGATTTGGCATGCTAATGGTTGGACCAATGATGGATAGCTTAAGACACCCATCGTCTGATGTCTGAGGCATGGAAATCATTTGATGCAAGATATCCCAACTTCATTTCTCGATCCTAGAAATATTAGACGTGGTCTGTCTTTTAATGGGTTTAACCCATTCAAATTATTAAGTACTTTTTATAGCACTTGGCTAGTGGTGTTGATTCCCTATAACTTGCCACCATGGATTGGGATGAAACAAACATCTTTCCTTTTGTCAATGATTATTCCTGGAGATAAAGGTTGTGGAAACAATATTGACATCTACTTACAACCTCTTATTAAAGAGTTAAAGCAATTATGCGTTGGTGTAGAGACGTACGATGCATCTGTAAGAAGAAATTTCAATATTCGGGCTGCTTTATTATGGACTATTAATGATTTCCCTGTTTACGCAAATTTATCAAAGTTGAGCACCAGGAAAATATGCTTGTCCTTTTTGCTGTCGTGAAACATCTTCACAATGGTTAACTAATGGGCAGAAGTTTTGTTATATCGCACATCGGTGGTGGCTAGAACATAATTGTCCTTGCAGATCTCAGAAGCATCTGTTTGATGGTAATGTAGAGTTGCGTGGAGCTCCTTCAGTTACTACTGGAATTGATATTTTATTAATGTTGAAAGAGTTGCAATTTTCTTATGGGAAGAAAGCCACAAACAAAGTGAAAAGAGTGAACACTAATAATGAAACCTGGAAAAGACCATGGCAAGTATCTAATATTGACCTAGATACTGATGATGACAAAGTACAGGAAGAGGAACCAAATGAAGCAGCTTTATGGAAGAAGAGAAGCATTTTCTTTGATTTACAATATTGGCAGCACAACCTACAGCACCATAACTTGGATGTGATGCACATTGAGAAGAATGTTTGTGAAAATATTATTGGGACAATTCTTAATGTTGATGGAAAATCAAAGGATAATTTAAAATGCAGACTTGATCTGGTTGACATGGGAATTCGTCGAGAGCTTCATCCTCAGTATCTTCCCAATGGCAAAACAAGACTACCACCCACTTCTTTCTCCATGACAAAGAAAGGAAAAGACCTATTTTGTCAAGTTTTGAAGACTATAAAAGTCTCAGATGCTTACTCTTCAAATCTATCAAAATGTGTAAATCAGAAGGAGCGAAAACTTCAATCTTTAAAATCGCATGATTATCACATATTGCTGCATGATTTGCTTCTAAATGCTTTGAGGTCATCCATGTCAAAGCAAGTGACTCATGCCATTTTCAGAGCTTTGTAACATATTCAAAATTATTTGCGGCAAAGTTCTTAAGGTGGAAGATCTTGACAACCTTCAATATCGAGCAGCAATAGCTCTGTGCCACTATAGAAAAGATATTCCCACCTTCATTCTTCATTGTAATGGTGCACTTGGTTGTTCATCTACCATTGGAGGTCAAAATCGGTGGACTTGTGTACTATCGATGGATGTATCCAACCGAGAGGTATTATTTTGCTAAACATCAATTTATTATAATGTCTTCTCAGTCAAACTTTTATAGGTTAACAATTGCAACAATTCTGTTGTAGGTTTTTCCTCAAATTAAAATCTTATGTGCGGAATAAAAGATATCCTGAAGGATCTATTGTTGAAGGATTTTTAGCAGAGGAATGTGTAACTTTTTGTTCTAGATATTTGGTTGATGTTGAAAAAATATTTGATAGACATGGGAGAAATTTAAATCAAGTGCATCATGTTTCAAAACTCATTTTTTTCTTTTTAAAGTGGTGGAGAACCAATAGGGAAAGTTGAAGTAGCAATGTTGGATGATAGATCATGGTCACAAGCACATCGTTATGTGTTATTTCACTACGAGCTATTGAATCACTTCAAATGTAAGTTAAACACTTAACATTTCTTGTTTCGGTGCGGTAGAAGTTTTTTAACATTTTTTATAATTAATTGTAGTGAGTATAGAAATATCTTTGAAAAATCAAACAAGAGGTCCACATTCAAATGCTCGTGATGTCGAAAGGAAATTTACCAAAACTTTTCATGAATGGTTTTGAGGAACGGTAAGCAACAAGAAAATCTTATAACTTGAACAATTCTCTATTAGTATTTTTATAATTATATTCATGTAACTTGTATAGGTTTCTCATGTGAAAAATGTGTCGAAGAAATTAAAATTTCTTGCGTAAAGGGTCCAAATAGGATTGTTAAGAGATATAAAGGACTCATCATTAATGGATTTCGATTCCATACTAAATCTCGAGTAAGATTTAGACGAACTCAAAATTGTGGATGTCTTGCTGCTTCTAATGGAAGGAAATGTTGACTACTATGGGGTGCTAAATGATATAATTGAGTTAGACTACTTCAACAAATTCAAGGTTGTGTTATTTCGTTGTGATTGGGCTGATGTGAATAATAGTAGGCTGCTCAAGAAAGATAGTTATAGATTTACAATGGTAAATTTCTCTCACACAATTCACACTTGCAAACATATCCTCGACGAGCCTTATGTGTTTTCATCACAAGTAAAGGAAGTTTTTTATTATGAAGATCACAAAGAACCTGGTTGGTTTGTTGTGATACGTAATCAACCAAGAGAAGTGTATGACATGGGTGATGAAATAACAAATGATGGACCTCGGACTGGATGTTTCCCTTCCTCTCAAGAGAGTATCTTCAATTATTATTATGATAGTCAATGAGCCCATGTAGATGTTGACGAGGACATTTATGAGTTTTGACACTTAGCAATGCCTTATACCAATTGTAATGACTTTACTTGATCTTTAAGGTAAGCCATATCTTGTTAGTAATGTCTTCTGCACACTTAGTTTCATTACTGTAATGTTTTCCTTAAAATATTACGCAATAGTTGTTTCATAAGTATATTTTCCAAGGGTTGCATTCTTATAAATGGGAAATTGTAGTATATATATAATAGCATTAGTTTACTTTCTAGTGTACAACAATCTTGGTAATAAATATTTATATATATTATCTTAGCTAGTCTAGCTAATGTAGCATTTAGGGTGTATAATAATTATGCAATTTTTTAACTTTAATGATTTCGAATGGACTTCCATAGCTTTATTTTACTCTGTCATTAATTGATCTTTTGATGAAATAAATTGAGAAAGAATTCAGAATGCTTTGTTATATTTATTTGAAGGAAGATGATAATTTATGAGGTTTGGGTTGTTAGTGGAAACCAGAATGTTATTTGTCACCAATGTAAAGGGATTGATTATCATATTTCAAGGGTTCTTTTACATGTAGTCCTCTATAAACCCTAAAGAAACCCAGGCTCATGACATCTGTACAGCTATATCAATAAGTAATGCCAATTCACAACCTTCTATGTTTTTAGTCTCAAACATTTCTCATTATATGTAAATTCCCATTAACCACAATCCTTTAATGCTAAAACATTTTAGAGTAAGTTATGTGGTTTATATCCTCTGTTGAATTTGAACTTAATAAAGAAGGAATATGGTTGCTGAACTATTTCATGATTCTTTGTTTGGAGTCTTTGGACACTTAAAAACATTATCTGAAAAGTTTTTCAAATTTTTTTCTGTCTAATCTAGACCTTCCTCATCTCATCTTTCTTTTTTGCTTTTCTCATGTGTTGGGCACTCATGTTTGTGTACATGAAATTTCACTTTTCCTTTTGTGTCTTCAGAATATTAAGTAGAGATCAAGAAGAATAATTGCTAGGCTTTGTTAGATGATACATCAAATTGATGGACTTTTCCTTTGAATGAAGATTCAGTTTATAATATAGTTATTTTATATTTGTCACTAAATTAGTCCACTTTGGTTAGTAAGAAAGACTAAGAACAATCTGAACTTGAGTGGTCCAAAGCTACCTTGACCTTGCAATTGGCTTGAGTCATTTCAAAACCAGATCAAGCTCAAGTTGAGCCCAAGTAACATAGTTCGAGCTTAGTTCTTTTACTTTCAAACCGAAAGGGTTCACATTTAACTTGAGCTGTTTGAGCTGAGCTGTTAGTGAATAGTTTGTGTTATTTCACAGCCACACTAGCACATGTGACATTGCTATTTGGTTGTTGATAAATATAGGAAGGTCTTCTTTTATCATGAGTTCTGTTTGGAAATTATGTAAGGTCTTTAAACAACACCATTTACTTAGGCCTTATTTTACATTTTCATAAGTTTAATCTTGCTTATTTGGTTAAAATTCTGTATGTGGTAAGGAACATGATTTTAAACAGCTGCTAGTTGTTTTGACCTGGATCAATAGGACCACGAATCCTTTCTCCACTCCATTGAACCTAAAAGTCATTCTTTAGCTCAATTTATTTAAAGGCCAAATTTGGTAGGAGTCTTTAGAACTTGTGGACATGCTACTTATTAAACCTTTGTGCTGCCTATATTGCCTCCATTCCTTTGAATTCAAAAAGTTTTGTTTTAAAGAATTATATTGGCTAATAACTTATTTAGTCTTTTTACAAATCCTGTTGTCACCCTTTGAATAAAACACATTAGTCACAAGCAAGTCTGTAGAGTGTTTTCTTGGAAAATTTATGTTTATGCTTTTTGAAGGAGGATTTGACTTTTATTTTATTAGCTCACTTTGATTGAAAGAAGGTTGAAGAGATAGAAAAGGTTGTTTCAGATTTGCAGAAGAGGAGTGAGGTAACTATGTTCTATTTTGTAAATGGGAATTATCTCCTGAACAATTTCTTCTATCTCTCATCATCTGTAATCAAATAAGAGTAGTGAGGTAACTATGTTCAGCTCACTTTGACTGAATCTAAGTAATACCTGTCTGGGAGTGGCATACCCTCTGACAGGAATAAAATATGACATGAATTTAAATGCAGAAGATGTGAGTTATCATCAATAGTAGAATACATAAGTATAAGGAACAATCAGATATAGCATTGGACTATAGAAAGTCTAAAAAATATGCAAACTGATATCAGCAATTGCAGCTTAAATATCGCATTAAATGAAGAACACTTGACCCACGATTGATAACAATAATGCTCTCCCAAAGATCATAGTATAATCAGTACTATGCTAAGAAATACAAACATATCACTTATCTCAAAACTAGTACAGAATGCAACTAGCTAGTTAATTAGACATCACTAAGTTGCTTCAGATTCATAGGATACACAAAAGGTGATGATTTATGATAAGCAATACTCAGGTACACCCCAGCAGTGGCCACTATGTTATGAATTCCATCCCAAAACAAATGGTTTGTTCTACTAATATGGGTTAGTAGTGGATTATAATGTACATCAAATGCATAATTAATTTAATTATTCTAAATTATTTTAGTTAAAAAATAACAATGACCATTCTTATCTTTTTAAAATTTTTAAATAACAATACAACATGACCTTTTAAATTATTAAAATAAAAATAAATAAATAAACCTATCCTTATAATATAAAAGAGTTTGTATTTCGTCTCCCTCTCAAATCATAAGTCGTAAATGATAAATCAAGTAGTTGAATTGGTTATTTATCCACATCTCCTGACAATAAATAAATCAAGTAGTTGAAGTGGTTATTTATCTTAAGTATCAAGTTGGATTATAAAAATAAAAAAAAATGTGCAAGTGTTAATAGATTCAAAGAAATAAAGTTGCAATCAAAGATCATGAATTCCAAATGAACACTCATTTTCATCTGGCCAATTGATGAGGGATCCCTAGCCTATATACTAGACATGTTTAAGATGTAATTTCATCATTATCCCTGCATAATATCATTTTTTGTCAATTGATTGTGGTCTAATTTGGTGCAATGTGAGCATCTTGCCTTTGCAGGGGTTTATTCAAAAACAATATCTTGACTTTGCAGGGGTATGTAAAAAAATATCAATTTTAAGTGATATTATGTAATTTGAATATTTGATGAGGACTTCCGTCGTTTTCAACAGTTGGGAACTTTGGTACAACTCCATATTGATACTCCTAACAGGACATATGAAAGATGCTGACTTAGCCTTTCACGCTCTTTCTATCTGGTAAGATGAATCTTTTAGCATTGAAGTTTTATTCTTGCTGTTTATTATCTTTATTATTATGTTGATTTCTTTTCTTCTTTTTTTTTTAATTGTGAGCAGCCTCAATATCAATGGGTGATAGTTGATGATATCTCTTGTGTACTTGTCGGCTTCAGGGTATTGTTAATATTTTTTTTTTCTGTTATAGTATAACTTAATTTTGTTTTCTTGATTGCATGACTATTTAGTTAATTTCAAAATAGAATGCACTGATGTTTCAGCTGAGAACTATCATTCTAGGCTAATAATCCAATATTATACTTCTCATTGTATATACATGAGTACCTGTCTAATATTATCCAAGCATGATTTAAATTTTATAAACCAAAACTATATATAATATGTACATATAATTTCTGGTTTATAGTTCCAGAGGTACATCTTCTTGTGCATTGCAAATTGGAACAACACTAAGTATTTAATTTATCATCATCTCACAAGATTTTACAGGTCCATGATATATGATTTAATGATCATTAATTAATTCATTGAAGGAGGTAGTACTATTGATGTAGAAAATTGCCGCCACTTGTCCCATGGCCTACCCTGCAAAGTTTATTGTTTGTTGGAGATAAATATTAATTTCATTCCTGCTTTCTCTTCTTAGGGTGAAAGAAAAGCAATATTCAGTGGGTAATTCCCATCAGGATCTGATAAGCTAAATATAGATGATCATTACAGCCTTGTGTTTTGATCCTCGTAAATTTGCTATCCAATAAGCATGTTGTAGCTTTAGCACCCAAATTTACAAATTTAGAGAAATTTAACTCTTCATGTTGTCTAGATTTGATCAAAGCAATTGAAGTTCAGGTAATGTTCTTCCATCATAATGTGATCAGCTAAATATAGATGCAAATAGCTGATAAATCATTTTAGATGTAAACATATATCAAATTATATAACTTTTCATAATGTTGTTCCATCCTAACATGTGTTGTAGCAAGTATTTTAGTGGATTGTGGCAGAGGATAAAGAGTTAAAAAGACAAACATCAAATGGATATTAAAAAAGAAGATATTCTTTTATTGGATTGAAATCTATTATTAGTTTTTAGCACTAATATTTGTTGTAGCCAATATAAATGTATAAATCATTTTCAAAGATTTATTATTGCCTTTGCAGCAGTTGTGTAGTTTTGCAACAAGAACACATTGATCATCCCAAGCTCAATCCTTGTAAAAAGAATAAGGTAGCTAGCTTTGTCTCTAGCATCTCTTTGTTGTTTTTTTACTCATAGAATTGAGCTGCATAAATTTGAGACTTGATTTTTTATAATTTTTTTGTGTCCATTCGATCTGTTCAGCCGTCTCTAGATTGTTTCATATACCATAGTATAGGATGATCCATTCCATCGCAAACTGAAGTCTGATATTTTAGGCTACATAATTTTATAGATGGTTTAGGATATCGCAAACTGATATCTGAAACTCGATTTCTTTCCATAGGTTGATTGCATTGCATATTTAACTTATATTCATCAAAACATGTTCACCTATCTGCATCTTAACTGTATATAGTTTTAAATACCACTAACTAAGCTTGAATTTCTTTAGTGGATTAATTATATTGTTAATATTTCAATTAATTCATCAAAAAATTCTTTCACTAGCTCTGTATCTTAACTCAGGAGCATATTAATCGAATCTGTGAATCGCTTATAAGCATGATTAAATCTGAAATGCTTGAACTATTAATGGAACTACAAATTCTTTCAGAAAATTGATTATAATGCATGATCTTAATTTGGAAATATACTAAATTGAATTTGCAATTTGCTTACAGTCGAGCATCAAATAAAATTGAATTTCCATTTTTTTTTTGAAACAAGTCTTCAGATTAAGTCTTAAAACAGAAAAATTATGATCGATCCATCACAAACTAGAAACCCTGAACACACAAACACTAAAATTAGAAATCCCTCACTATATATTTTCTTAATATATTAACTTATTTTGAATTTTTTAACATGTTTTTTATTTATATGATGTAGATAAGGGGAAAATGCCGAAATTAAAATTGAAGTGTATGAAAATTGTTCTGTCTGATTCTGCTACAAATAATGCTCCAAATAATGCTACTTGGTGTGACACTGGTGTGGGTGCTAGGATGAGCAACACTTGCAACTCCAATCCATCAGTCCCTCTTGGTTCTAACAGATCCGCTCCGACACTTGATGTTGCCCCTCACTGTTCGGTTCCATCATCTTCAGCTGATTCAAATAATAATGAACAAGAGCCAAACCAAAATAATATTACCATATTAGAGAAGGTTCCCACAGTTAATGAAGCATGAAATTTAAATGTAGGTTAATTACATATCTTTAATTTTAATCATAGTCTATTATATTTGCATTAATGTTATAATTTCCAATGATATGTAAATTATTGTAGTTGATAGTAATGGACAGCAAAAAAAAGATTCCAAACAACTTTGAAGGAGTTGTGGTCATTACCACCAGAAGAGAGGATTCTGGTGAGTGCAAATCATTTGGGACAATCAATTGGGCCCGAAGCACAATTATTAGCGGGATTTCCCTGCATGCTTGCTCGAACTGGTCAACAAATCGGCCTCCATTATGAGAGTTGGCATAAAGTTCCAAAAACATTGAAGGATGAATTGTTCAAATTTATTGAGGTAAACCCACATAATTAGATTATGCAAATGTTGTTTCTATAAATATACAAACATCAAGTTACATTAATAAACTAAATTGTTTATAATATCTTCATATAGTTATGATTCGCTCTTGGAATTTCGAAAGAGTATGTGCTAAAGTCTTTGGGGAAGAAATGGAGAGATTACAAGCATGAATTGAAAAAGCGTCATTTTAAACGAGCAGATGGTTTGCAAGCAAACAAAGATAAACATTCAAATGCAACCATTCGATGGCAATGTGAACAATTAGTCGATTTTTGATATTCAAGTAAAGGAGAGGTCTGAATAGTTATTTTACTTACTTTATTGAAATTATCATATCTTTATTAGTTCTAAGTTAGTATACATGTCATTACATAGGATTCTGAAAGGCTTGGGGTTGCTAATAGAAAACAACAAAAATATACTCATACCTTTGGATCGAAGAGCTTTGCTAGAAAGGAAAAGGAAATGGTAAGCAAATATATATTGAGCATTAAATTGCTACTGTGAGTTATAAACGTTGTTTTTACTTCCCTTTGTATTTTAATGATGTCTTAAAGTTAATCTCTTGATGTTTGTGATTCGAACAATTTTTTTTGAAAATACTTGTAGGAGGTTAACAGTGTAATAAAAGTAGGACACTTTGAATTTTTTAAAGCAACTCATACCAAAAAGGATGGTTCTCACATGAATGTGGAAACTGAACAAATTATGGTAATAATTATGTTTTAAGAATTCCTTAATTCGTAATTTGTTTTGAAATATATTATTTCTTTAAAATAATATTTTTTTAATATATATAGGAGAAGGCAAATGAAAAATTAGATAAATGCGAAACAGTAGATGAGGATATGCAAATGGTTGAAACTAAAATTCTGACAGAAATTATTAGAAAAGAACAATGTGGGCGAGTAAGAGGGGTTGGATTAGGTCCAACACCCAAAAGTTATTATGGGGGTACGAGTAGCAGAAATTATACTTTCTCAAAAACCCAATCAAGTGATTTTGCCGAGTGATTTCATCAAATGGAACAACAAATGCAACAAATGAAAGAGGAGCGAGACCAAGAACGTGCGCGACGTGAGCAAGAACGTGATCAAGAACGTGTGCAACGTGAGCAAGAACGCGAGCAAGAACATGCTCGATATAATGCTCTTCTTGGGTTTTTACAAAATCATTTTCCTGGAGTTACTATCCCTGGAGTTGACATAGCTAGCTCAACTTCTCAGTCACATGTATTTCGAAAGTGCCAATGTTATTGTGTTTGTATCTATTTTGTTATAATTTTAAATTCATTGTGGAATATTTTCTCATAATTTTTTTAATTGCAGAATCAGCCTTCTAGAGATTAGTAGTGGTTTTGATCATGTTGTGGAGGTCTTTTATTTATCTCTGTTTTCCAGTTATATTATGGTGTTTTTGGAGTAAGACAAGAATCACAAACCTATACTATTTACTAATGTTAGTTACTTTTTTTTTCTTTTGTATTATAGTGGAATATCAAAGACGTTTGTGACTTCTAATTGCTTTGAAATTATTGAAAATCAACAATTATGTCTGTGTACATAAATAAGTATGTGTGACTATTGTTATCTTGAATGTTTAATCCAGGTGTTTTACTGGCATTTCATTTTGTAAAAATGCAAAAAATAAAAATAAAAATTGTAGGAAATCCTATTCAAAATCAACTTTAGCGGCATTTTTAAGGAAAACATTGGCAACTTACAACCGTAATTTGTAAATTTAAATTCCCTAATTTCATGTCGTTCTTGTAAAAAAAGGCCACTATTTTAGTGGCATTTTCTCACATAAAACGCCGTTAAGGTATTAAATAATATTTATAGATGGGCAAACTCATTACCTTTTTTTGCTATGAACACCATTATTTCAATGGCGTTTATTGTTTAAAACACCACTAAATTATTGGCGTTTATGGATAAAACGCCATTAAATTAGTGGCGTGTTTATGCAAAAGCGCCACCTTGTTCGCAGAGTTTAATAATATAAATGCCGCTAAATTTGGTTTTTAAAAAATTCCCACCCACCCATTTACCGGCGTTTATGCAAATAATCGGCGCAACTTTAGCGGCGTTCTTTTAAAAAAATGCTCGCATATTGGTGCCTTACATTGACCTTCGTTCCCAGATTCAAGTGGCATTTATTTAATAAACTCCACTTAATTGGCAGTGTTGTATTAATAAAATCGCCGCTAATTTACTGACGTTCACTTTAGCCGCACTAGTCGCAGCGTTTTCCGAATGTGCCGAGTGATAGATTAGCGACGTTTAAAAACGCCACTAAAGGATGTGAAAAATGCCACTGATAGGCTTATATAGCGTAGTGTTATGTTTTCTTTTTTAAATGTTCCATATTTTTCAATCAAAACCTTAAACCTATGTTTTATTTTCTTATTGTCTACTACTTTTGAATTAAAACCAAAAACCTATGTTTTCTTGTATCAATGTCTCCCATTTCTCGTTCAGAACCCTAATCCTATGTTTTTTTATAGTAATGTCTGCTATTTTTCAATCAAAACCAGAATACTTTGTTTTCTTTTCATAATGCCTAGTATATTTGAATCAAAACCCTAATGCTATGTTTTCTTTCCGGAATGTCTTCTTTCTTTTAATCAAAATAGTAATCCTATGTTTTCTTTTTCTAATGTCTTCTATCTTTCAATCAAAATGCTAATCCTATCTTTTGTTTTCTTAATGTCTTTTATTTATCAGTTTTGAATCAAAACCCTAATTAAAAACATAATTTTTTCTTTTCTTTTCGGAATGTCTGTTGTTTTTTAATCAAATCACTAATCTTGTGTTTTCTTTTCTAAATGTGTCCTATTTTTCATGTTTAAATCAATACCCTAATCCTATGTTTTGTTTTCAGAAATACAAGATTAGGGTTTTGATTCAAAATGCTATTTTTGATATGTTACTATAAGAAAACAAATTATTATGGTTTTGAATCAGAACAATAATCCTACGTTTATTATAGTAATGTCTCCTATTTTTAAATCAAACCTCTAATCCTATGTGTTTGTTTTTAGAATGCCTACTATATTGACAAACGGTGTACCGCAAGTGCACGGTTTGTCAAAGTAATAAAGTACCCTTGTGAGTGGGTAGTCGTACCCACATGGAATAGTGATTAGAAACACAAGAATTGCTATTTAACTATGGTGAAGATGATTCAAAGTGGTGTGACAATATCGATAAAAATAGAAATAAAAAGTAAAAGAAGGAGACACAATAAAATGATAGGAGAGGCAATCGATAGAAAGTTGGACACTCGGACATTGCTCACCTTAGGACTATTGCTTCAAGTCCAAGACCAATCATTATATCTCCTAACTAATGTTTAATGAGTCATGAAAATTTTTAAACACACGGTCCTAAACCTAAGGTCAATTGTGACTAACCCTACACTAAGGTTGCATAAAGCTTTAGGGACTCCAAGTGATAAATCCTATTCCCTAATCCAGATCTAACCCTTTGGTCCAGGAGAAAAATCCGTAGACATAATTAAGCCACAGCACTAAGGATTACTTTAACGCTTCACTTTGTTGCTTGCACAACTAAGCCTAGCGGATTTCCTCTCTTTGCACTTCACTCTATTGTGAATACAAATAACAATTAGAACATGGGGTAGGATAAATCACACCGGAAGGGAAAGAGAACCTTCCGCTACCTATCAATACACCCTCGTAACCCTCTCCAATCTAGCTTTATCTAACCCTCATGGTGTGTTAATCATCCACAAGGAGTACCAAGATGGATTCTCAACCCTAGTGTCACTCTAAGAGAAAATCACTTTGACAACGCCCCTTGCGTGTGACCCGCAAGTGCACGGATTTATTGAAGTAATAAATCCCAAGTGTGTGGAGTATCATATCCACAGAGAGTAGGGAATAAAAATACCTAAATTGCTACTTAACCAAGTGAAGATGAATAATGATTGTGTTGATAAGATGTGATGTAAAAAGAAATAAAAGGAACAAAGAATGAGAGGCACAAATAAGTGAGAGGTAAGGCAATCGATAGAAATGGGGTACTCGGACAATGCTCCCCCTAAGACTTATGCTTCAATTGTAAGACCTACCATTATAATTCTTAATTAATGATCAATGAGTCGTGGAAATCATAAAGCACACGGTAGCAAACCTAAGGTTAACCGTGACTAACCCTAAACAGTGTGTAGATCTAAACCCTTTGGTTTAGGACAAAGTTACATGGAGTTCTAGGGATTTCAAGTGATAAACCCTATTCCTATGTGTAGATCTAACCCTTTGGTTTAGGTCAAAGACCCATAATTACAATTAAACCCCATATACTAAGGTCAGTTCAACGCTTCACTCTATTGCTCGTGCAACTAAGCCCTAACAAAGTTCATCCTTTAGCACTTCACTCTATTGTAACCGTGAAGAACTCTAAGAAATGGAGGTAGGATAAATCACACCGGAAGGAAAAGCGGACGCTCCTCTACCTCTCGACTCACCCTCTCAAACCTCTCCAATCTAGCTTTGTCTAACCCTCATGGCGTGTCAACCATCCACAAAGATTACCAATAATGACTCTCAACCCTAGTGTCACTCTAAGGGAGAAATCATTCAACAAGCATTCAAGATTGGAACTCAAATAAAAGCATTACTTAAGGAAAGCATAATGGAAAGTCAATGAAATAATAATATTCTAGGGTTTACAAAATCCAAGTACCCACTAAGGGGTTTAGCTCTCCATGGAGCACAATACAATCAACAATGAAATCGAAAGTCAAGATAAGTAATCCATAGAAAACCCCCCTCGGTATTTGTGTCGATGGTCTTGTAGAGTAGCCTCGTCTCCTCCAAAGGTCCCCTTGTCTGGATTAGGCACACCTCGCCGGATCGGTGTCGACGAAAGCTGCAGTGCTGTGTGGATTCTCTAGAAATATGATTTTCGGCCGGCTATGAATAGTTACTACTGCAGTGTCTTGCTACTGTTGTTTGCTACATTAACCTGCTACAGTATTACGTCGAAACACTCCCAATTCCACACTTTTCATGGAGACAGCATAAATGGGCACACTTTTATGCCGTAGATCGCATCTTTTCTTCAATCAAAAGACTCATTGGTGAAGATCTTGCTATTAACGCACAAGTCGGGATACGCAAATGTGACTGCCTTCGTGCCCCTCCAACTCATTGTGATGGCTTGAAAACATGGCGGTTGGCACACATTCACGTATCTTAGAGCCCCACTTATGTTTTCTCGTTTGTTCCTTCCAAGATTCCACCAAATAGTGCATTCACGATCTACTTTTGGCTTCTTTTCTTAATACTTAGCTTCATAACCCTATATGCACAAAAGAACACAAATACACATGTATTAGCGCTTAAACTTGATAAAAGTCGTGCTCATCATAAGGAAAGAACAATTTGCATTCTTAACACACAAGCACTCATTAAACTTCAACAAGCATTCAAGATTGGAACTCAATTAGAACATCAATTAAAGAAAACATAATGAAAGGTCAATGAAACAAAATCATCCAAGGGTTTACAAGTCCAAGCACCCACTAGGGGTTTAGCTGTCCATGGAGTAAGATACAATTAATAATGAAATCGAAAGTAAAAAACATACAAATCATATGTAAAACCCTCTTGTAGTCCATATCAATGGTCTTGTGCAGTAGCCTCGTCTTCTCCAATGGTTCCCTCATCAATCCTAGGGCACACCTCACCGAATCGATGCCTCGTCTTCATCAGAATCTTATGTGTTCTTTTGTTAATTTCTAATATTATCCATTTTCAATCAAAACCCTAACCTATGTTTTCATTTCGGAAATGCATCCTATTTTCAATCAAAAAACTAATCCATTCTTTTCTTTTAGGAATTTTGCACTTTTTGAATCAAAACCCTAATTTTTTTTTTTACAGAATGTGTCTTATTTTTCAGTTTTGCATCGAAACTCTAATCCTTGGTTTTCTTTTTGGAATATATCAATTTTTTTCTAATCAAAATCCAAATGATACATTTTCTAATAATAATGTAACCTATTTTTCAATCAAAATCCTAAACCTATGCTTTCTTTTATAAATGTTTCCTATTTTTCAATCAAAACCCTAATCCTATGTTTTCTTTTCAGAATACCTACTATTTTTGAATCAAAACCCTATTCCTATTTTTTCAATTAAAATTCTAATCATATTTTTAAATTAAAACCCTAATCCTTTGTTTTCTTTTCATAATGAATCCCATCTATCAATTAAAACCTGAATCCTATGTTTTATTTGCTTAATGTCTACTATTTATTATTTTTGAATCACAAAACTAATCTTATGTTTTTTTATAGTAATGTGTCATATTTTTCAGTTTTCAATCAAAACCCTAATCCTTTGTTTTCTCTTCGGAATGTCTCATATTTTTTAATCAACACCTAAACCCTTTTTTTTTCTTTTTAGAATGCCTACTATGTTTGAATCAAAACTCTAATCCTATGATTTCTTATAGTAATTTCTCCTTTTTCTAATTAAAAACCCTAATCCTATATTTGCCTTTCAGAATGTGTACTATATTTGAATCAAAACACTAATCCATTCTTTTTCTTTTTCTGAATGACTGCTATTTTTGAATCAAAACTCTAATCCTATGATTTTCCGATAATAAAATTCCTATTTTTTATTTAGAACATTAATACTATGATTTCTTTTCAGAATGCGTATGATATTTGAATCAAAGCTCTAATCCTATGTTTTTCTTTTCAGAATGTGTCCTATTTTTCAGTTTTAACTCAAACCCTAATCCTTTCTTTACTTTTTTGAATGTCTACACTTTTTGAATCAAAACCCTAATCCAATGTTTTCTTATAGTAATGTCTTTTATTTTTTAAAAATAGGAGACAATACTATAAGAAAACATAGGATTTAGTAATGGCTCATATTTTCAATCAAAACCCTAATCCTATGATTTCTTTTCGGAATACTTGCTATTTTTTAATCAAAACCTTAATCTTTTGGTTTCTTTTTGAAATGGCTACTATTTTTGAATCAAAACCTTGATCATTTTTTTTGTTTATAATAATGTCTCCTATTTTTCATTGAAAACCCAAATCCTATGTTTTCTTATAGTAATGTCTTCTATTTTTCAATAAAATACCTAAGGCTATGTTTTCTTTTTGAAATGTCTCATATTTTTCAATCAAAGCCCTAATCCTATGTTTTATTTTCGGAATGTCTATTATTTTTAAATCAAAACCCTAATCCAATTTTTGCTTATGGTAATGTCTCTTACTTTTCATTTAAGAAACTAATCCTATGCTTTTCTTATAGTAATGTCTCCTATTTTTCAATCAAAACCAAAATCCTATGTTTTTCTTTTCAGAATGCCTACTATATTTGAATCAAGACCTTAAGTCTATATTTTCTTTTTGTAATGTCTCTTATTTTTCATTTAAAACCCTAATACTATGTTTTCTTTTTGGAATGTGTTCTACGTATTCTTTTCAGAAAGCCTACTATATTTCAATCAAAATCCAAATCATATGTTTTCTTTTCAGAATGTCTACTATTTTTTAATCAAACCCCTAACCCTTTGTTTTCTTACAGTTATGCCTCCTGTTTTTCAATCAAAACCCAAATCCTATGTTTTTATTTTCGAAATGCTTAATATATTTTAATCAAAACCCTAATCTTATGTTTTCTTTTTTCCAATATCTCTTATTTTTCATTCAAAACCCTAATCCTATTTTTTATTTTGGGAATATGTCATATGTATTCTTTTCAGAATGCCTACTATATTTCAATCAATACCCAAATCATATGTTTTCTTCTCAGGGTGTCTACTATTTTTTAATCAAAACCCTAATCGTATGTTATTTTATTGTAATGTCTCCTATTTTTTAATCAAAACCCTAATCCTATGATTTTTTTGGAATGCCTACTATATTTAAATCAAAACCCTAATTCTATATTTTATTTTCAGAATTCCTACCATATTTGAATCAAAACCCTAATCCTATGTTTTTCTTTTTGGAAATTCCTACAATATTTGAATCAAATCTCTAATCCCATATTTTTTTGGAATGTCTCCTATTTTGCAAACAAAACCCGAATCCTATATTTTATTTTCTTAATGTCTCATATTTATCCCTTTTGAATCAAAACCCTAACCTATGTTTTCTTTGTGTAATGTCTCCTCTTTATCAGTTTTGAATTGTAACCCTAACCTATATTTTTTTTCGGAATATCTTTTTTTTTTTTTAATTGAAGGGAAAACATAGGATTAGGGTTTTGATTGAAAAATATGAGACATTATGAAAAGAAAACATAGGAATATTGTTTTGATTGAAAAATGGCACACATTCCCAAAAAAAAACATAAGATTAAGGTTTTGATTAAAAAATATGTGCCATTACTATAAGAAAGCATAGGTTTAGGGTTTTGTTTCAAAAATAGCAGATATTTCAAAAAGGAAATAAAGGATTAGTTTTTTATGGAAAAATAGGGGGTACTTCCAAAAGAAAAACATAAGATTTGGGCTTTGATTCTAAAATAGCAGACATTTTGGAAATAAAATATAGGATTAGGATTTTGATTGAAAAATATGAGACATTTCATAAAGAAAACATTGGATTATGGTTTTAATTGAAAAATAGGAGACATTAATATGAGAAAACATAGGATCAGGGTTTTCATTAAAAACAGAAAAATAGGGGACATTTCCAAAAGAAACGTAAGATTAGAGTTTTGATTCAAAAATAGTATACATTCCAAAAAGAAAACATAGGAGTAGTGTTTTCATTGAAAAATATGAGACATTTCCAAAAAAAACATCGGATTAGGGTTTGGATTAAAAAGAAAATGAGACATTTAGAAAAGAAAACAAAGGATTAGAGTTTTGATTCAAACTGAAAAATAGGAAAAATTCGGGAAAGAAAACAATGGATTATGATTTTGATTCCAAACTGATAGTAAGACACATTTCAAAAAGAAACCATCAGATTTGAGTTTTGAAAGATAGGATTCAGGTTTTGATTGAAAGAAAGGTGACATTCCGAAAAGAAAACATAGGTTACAGTTTTTATTGAAAGACATAATATATTACGAACAGAAAACATAGGATTAGAGTTTTCATTCAAATATAGTAGGAATTCTGAAAATAAAACATAGGATTTGGGTTTTGATTGAAAAATAGAAGCCATTACTATAGAAAAACATAAGATTATGGTTTTGATTTAAAAATAGTAGACATTGCGAAAACAAAACATAGGATTATTTTTTTATTAATAGGAGGCATTGCGAAATGAATACGTGGATTAGGGTTTTGATTGAAAAATATGAGCCATTACAAAAAGAAAACATATGATTCGGGTTTTGATTCAAAAATAGTAGACATTAATAAAGGAAAACGTGGAATTCGGGTTTTAATTGAAAGATAGGAGACATTACTATAAGAACACATAAGATTAGGGGTTTGATTAAAAAATAGTAGTTATTATGAAAAGAAAACAATGGGTTAGCATTTTGATTCAAAACAAATAAATAGGGGACATTTCAAAAACAAAAGATAGGATTAGGAGTCTGATTGCAAAAAATAGGAGCCATTTCAAGAAGAAAACATAGGATTATTGCTTTGATTCAAACATAGCAGGCATTTAAAAAAACTTAGGATTAAGTTTTTATTAGAAAATATGAAACATTTCGAAAAGAAAGACCTCTTTTTGAAAGATAGAATAAGGGTTTTGATTGAAAACTGATAAGTAGAAGACATTAAATAAAGGAAACAAAGGATTCGGGCCTTGATTGAAAGATATGAGACATTCTGAAAAAAAATATAGGATTAGGGTTTTGATTCAAATATAGTAGGTATTTCGAAAGGAAATACATAGGATTAGGGTTTTGATTTAAAAATATGAGACATTATTATAAGAAAACATTGGATTGTGGTTTTTATTATAAAATAGTAGGCAATCCCTAAAGAAAACACGAGATTACGTTTTGATAAAAAAATATAGCAGATATTACAAAAGAAGAGAAAGGATTGGGGTTTTGATTCAAATATTCCGAAAATTTAGGAGGCATTCTAAAAAGAAAACTTAAAATTAGAGTTTCAGAATTCCCCCTAATACTAAAAGAGAACATAGGATTAGAGCTTTGATTCAGAAATATGAGACATTCCAAAATGAAAAGATAGGTTGAGATTCCAAAAATAAAAGATAGGATTAGAGTTTTGATTTAAAAAAAATAAGACATTCCGAAAAGATAACATTGGATTAGGTGTTTGATTCAAAATTGATAAATATAAGACATTAAGAAAATAGGCATTCCCTAAATAAAACATAGGATTAGGAATTTGACTGAAAAATAAGAGACATTACTATAAGAAAACATATGATTAGGATTTTGATTAAAAAATAATTCACACTGTGAAAAGAAAACATAGGATTAGCATTTTGATTAAAAAATAGGAGGCATTCTATAAAGAAAACAAAAGATTTGGGTTTTGATTCAAAAATTGCAGGCATTACAAAAAGAAACATAATGTTAGTGTTTCAATTAAAAAATAGTAGACATTAAGAAAAAAACATAGGATTCGGGTTTTGATTCAAAATTAATAGACATTAAGAATAGAAAATATATAATTCTTGTTTTGATTGAGAGATAGGAGCCATTGCTATAAGAAAACATAGGATCAAGTTGTTGATTAAAAAATAGTAGACATTCCGAAAGGAAAACATAGGTTAGGGTTTTGATTCAAAGCTGATAAATAGGGGACATTTCTAAAACAAATGATAGGATTAGAGTTTTGATTCAAATATAGTAGACATTCTGAGAAGGAAACATAGGATTAGGGTTTTTATTAAAAAATAGGTGCCATTAGAAAAACAAAACCCTATTTTAGAATGATAATATTACGGTTTTGATTGAAAACTGATAAATAGGTGACATTAAGAAAAGAAAGCAATTGGTTCATGTTTTGATTGAAAGATAGGAGGCATTCTGAAAAGAAAACAGAAGATTTGGGTTTTGATTCAAACATAGTATTATAGTTTTGATTGAAAAATAGGAGACATTAAAATAAAAAAACATAGTATTAGTGTTTGATTAAAAATAGTAGACATTCCCAAAAGAAAATATATTACTATGGTTTTGATAAAAAATAGTAGACATTCGAAACAGAAAAGAAATGATTAGCATTTTAATTCAAAAATAGAAGACATTCCAAAAAATTAGGAGGTATTACGAAAAGAAAACCTAGGCTTAAGATTTCAGAATGTTCCCTAATCCGAAAAAAATATTAGGATTAGGATTTTCATTGAAAAATATGAGACATTCCAAAAAGAAAACATAGGCAGGATTTACAAAAAAAATTATAGGATTAAGATTTTGATACAAAAAAATGAGACATTCTGAAAAGAAAATGTAGGACTGTTGGTTTGATTCAAAACTGATAAATAGGAGATATGAGAAAATGAAACGTAGGATTTAGGTTTTGATTGAAATATAAGAGACATTCCAGAAATAAAACATAATATTAGGGTTTTGGTTAAAATATGGTACGCATTCCTACAAGAAAACATAGGATTAGAGTTTTGATTGAAAAATAGGAGGCATTACTATATGAACACATAGGATTAGGGTTTTGATTAAAAAATAGCAGACGTTGCAAAAAGAAAACATTGGATTAGTGTTTTGATTCAAACATAGGAGGCATTAAGAAAAGAAAACATAGGATTATTGTTTGGAGTCAAATATAGTAGGCATTCCAAAAAATAGGCGACATTCCCAAAAGAAAACATAGGATTAGGGTTTTGATTCAAAAATATCAGCCATTATGAGATAAAAACATAGGATTAGGGTTTTTGAATAAAAAAAATATGAGACATTATGAAAAGAAAACATAAGATTATTGTTTGGAATCAAATATAGTAGGCATTCCAAAAAAACATAAGATTAGTGTTTTAATTAAAAATAGGAGGCATTCCAGAAAAAAAATTAGGATTAGATTTTGATTAAAAATTATGACATTCTGGAAAGAAAATATAGCATTAGGATATTGATTCAAAATTGAAAAATATAGTAGGATTAGGGTTTTGATTAAAATATGGTAGGCATTCAGAAAATACAACGTAAGATTAGGGTTTTGATTGAAAACTCGAATCCTATATTTTCTTTTATAATGACTCCTATTTATCAGTAATGCTATGATAAATAGGAGACATTCTGAAAAGAAAAGAAAGGATTAGGTTTTTGAAAAATAGGGGGCATTCCTGAAAGAAAACATTGGTTAGGGTTTTGTTTCCAAACTGAAATTTATGTGGCATTCTCAAAAGAAAACATAGGATTATGGTTTTGATTCAAAACCCTTATCCTACTCAAAATAGAAATGATTAAGCTTTTGATTGAAAAGTATGAGACATTCTGAAAAGAATTATAAGTTAGGGTTTTGATTCAAAACTTATAAATAGGGAACATTTCGAAAAAGAAAAATGTTGACATTCCGAAAAGGAAATATAGGATTAGGGTTTTGATTCAAAACTAATAAACCCTAATCATACGTTGTTTTTTGGGAATGTCTCATATTTGATTCTTACATGGGATTATGGTTTTGATATTTAACGGACTGTCTACTATTTTTTTAATCAAAACCCAAATTCTACACTTTCTTATAGTAATGACTCCTATTTTTCAATCAAAACCCTAATCGTATGTTGTTTTTTGGATCAAAACTCTAATCCTATGTTTCTTTCGGTAAAAATGGGATTCGGGCTTCTAAACAAAATTCGAGCCATTCCAAAAAAACATAGGATTAACATTTTGATTAAAAAGTAAGAGATATTAAAAAAAATAAATAAACATTGACTTAGAGTTTTGATTGAAAAAATGAGATATTACCATAAGTAAACATAGGATTGAGGTTTTGTTTAAAAAAAATAGCATACATTCCAAAAAATGAAAGAAAGAATTAGGTTTTTGATTGGTGACACTCCCAAAATAAAACGTAGAATTAGGGTTTTGATTAAACTATAGTAGAACTATGAAAAGAAACATAGGATTACAGTTTTGATTGGAAGATATGAGACATTTCGAAAAGAAAAACATAGGATAAGGGTTTTGATTGAAAAATAGGAGACATCACTATAAGAAAGCATTGGATTAGGGTTTTGATTAAAAAAACCATAAAATAGGGGATCATTTCTAAAAAAAAATATAGGATTAAGTTTTTAATTCAAAAATAGCAGATATTCCATAAAAAAACATAGGATTACTGTTTTGATTGAAAAATAGGAGGCATTCCAAAAAAAAATATCCGATTATTGTTTTGATTAGAAATTAACAGACATTCCCAAAAAAAAATATAGGATTTGTGTTTTGATCAAAAAAATGAGACATTCCAAAAAGAAAACAAAGGATTAGGGTTTTCATTCAAAACTGAAAAATAGGACACATTCCGAAAAGAAAATATAGGATTAGCGTTTTGATTGAAAAATTGGAGGCATTATGAAAATGAAACATAAAATTAGGGTTTTGATTCAAAAATAGTAGCCATTAAGAAAAAAACAAAGTATTCCAGTTTTGATTCAAAACTGATAAATAGGAGACACTAAGGAAAGAAAACATATGATTATTTTTATGATTGAAAAATATGAAACATTACGAAAAAAACATAGGATTAGGATTTTAATTAAATACCAAAAAATATTGGACATTTCCAAAAGATAACTAGGCTTAGGGTTTTAATTCAAAAATAGCAGACATTCCCAAAATAAAACATAAGATTAGGGTTTTGACTGAAAAATAGGATCCATTCCAAAATGAAAACATAGGATTAGGGTTTTTTATGAAAATATGAGACATTACTAAAGGATAACATAGGATTATTGTTTTCATTCAAAAATATCAGACATTAACAAAAGAAAACATAGGATTATTGGTTTTATTGAAGAATATGAGACATTACTATATGAAAACATACGATTTGGGTTTTGTTTAAAAAAAGTCGATATTCCAAAAAGAAAAGAAAGAATTAGGGTTTTAATTGAAAAATATGAGACATTTCGAAAAGAAATCATAGGATTCGTATTTTGATTGAAAGATAGGATTAGTAATGTTTTCTTTTGGAAATTTCTCCCTTTTTTAGAAACATAGGATTTGGGTTTTAATTAAAAAATACCATACAATCCCAAAAGAAAAATAGGTTAGGTTTTTTATTGACATTCCGAAAAGAAAATGTAGGATTAGGGTTTTGATTGAAAAATAGGACATTTTCCAATTAGGGTTTTAATTCAAAAATAGCAGGCATTCCCTAACCCTAATCCTATGATTTTTTTCAGAATGCCACCTATTTTTGAATCAAAACACTAATCCTATGTTTTTTCAGTAGTGTCTCCTATCTTTCAATTAAAACCATAATACTAAATATGTTTTCTTTTCTTCATTATTGTCATTTATCATTTTTGAATTAAAACTATAACCCCTTAATCCTTTGTTTTCTTTTTGGAATGGCTCCAATTTTTCAATCAAAAACCTAATCCATTCTTTTCTTTTCAGCTTATCTGCTATTTTCGAAACAAAACCCTAATCCTGTATTTTCTTTTCTAAGTGTCTCCTATTTTTCAATCAAAACTCTAATCTTATGTTTTACTTTTGGAAATGTACCCTAATTTTTGGGGTTTTATCCAAACCATCATTCTTTATTTTCTTATCGTAATGCCTAATCACATTTTTTTTTTAATCCTGAATATTTTTTATCAAAACCCTTATCCTTTGTTTTCTTATAGCAATGTCTCATATTTTTCAATCAAAATCCTAATCCAATGTTTTCTTTTCGGAATGTGTCCTATTTTTCAGTTTTGAATCAAAACCCTAATCCTTTGCTTCTTTTCAGAATGTCTCTTATTTTTTAATCAAAACACAAATTCTTTATTTTCTTTCTAGAATGTCTGTTATTTTCAAAACCATAATCACATATTTTTTTTTCGGAATGTCTCCTATCTTTCAATCAAAAAGAGAATCCTATGTTTCTTTACTTAATGTCGCCTATTTTTCAATTTTGAACCAAAACCCTAAGTTATGTTTTCTTATAGTAATGTCTCTTATTTTCATTCAAAACCATAATCCTATATTTTCTTTTCGAAATATCTCATATTTTTCAATTGAAACCCTAATTCAATGTTTCCTTTTTGGAATGTCTACTATTTTTTAATCAAAACAATAATTCTATGTTTTCTTATACTAATGATTCCTATTTTTCATTCAAAACTCTTGTCCTATGTTTTCATTTATGAATGACTACTATATTTGGATCAATACCCTAATCCTTTATTTTTCTTCTCCGAATGCCTCCTATATTTCAATAAAAATCTCAATCATATGTTTTCTTTTCTTAATATCTCCTATTTATTAGTTTTGATTCAAAACCATAAATTAATTTTTTTTTCAGAATATCTGCTATTTTAAATCAAAAACCTAATACTATGGATGTTTTTCTTTGGGAGTGTGTCCTATTTTTCCGTTTTGAATCAAAACCCTAATCCTTTGTTTCCTTTTTTTGAATATCTCATATTTTTCAATCAAAACCCTAATACTTTCTTTTCAAAAATGGTAGTCATTCCAAAAAAACAAAAACATAGGATGAGGGTCGTGATTATAAAATGGTAGTCATTCAAAAAAACAAAAACATAGGATTAGTGTTTTTGATTGAAAAAAATATGAGACATTTCGAATAAAAAAACAAAGGATTAAAGTTTTTAAATGAAAAAAATAGGAGATATTACTATAAGAAAAGATTAGATTAGGGTTTTGATTAAAAAATATGAGACATTTTCGAAAAGAAAAAAACTTTTTGGGAATGTTTGCTATTTTTTTATTCAAAACCATAATCCTTTTTTTTTTTAAAGAATGGCTATTTTTTTAATCAAATACTAATCCAATGTTTTCTTTTGGGAATGTCTACTATTTTCGAATCAAAACAATAATCCTATGTTTTTCGTTTTCACAATATCTACTATTTTTTTGAATCAAAACCATAATCATATGGTTTCTCATAGTAGTGTTTCCTATTTTTTTAATCAAAAATCCTAATTATATATTTTTCTTTTTTAAAAATACCTACTACATTTGAATCAAAAACCCGAATCTTATTTTTTCTTTTTGGGATGTCACCTATTTTGCAAACAAAACCTGAATCCTATGCTTTCTTCTCCAAATGTCTCCCTATTTATCGCTTTTGAATCAAAACCATAACTCATGTTTTCTCTTCGGAACGTTTTCCTCTTTTTTTCAATCAATAAACTAATCCTTTCTTTTCTTTTTGAAATGTCTGCTATTTTTCAATCAAAACCTTTATCCTATGTTTTCTTTTCAGAATGTGCCCTATTTTTAAGGTTTGAATCAATACCCTGATCATTTGTTTTCTTTTAGGAATGTTTCATTTTTTTGAATCAAGACCCTAATCCTATTTTTTGGGGGGAATGTCTACTAATTTTTAATCAAAATCCTAATCCTATGTTTTATCTTTGAAATGTCTCATAAATTTCAATTAAAATGTTAATCCCCTATTTTCTTTTCGGAATTCCTCCTATTTTTCAAACAAAACACTAATCATATATGTTACTTTCAGAGTATCTACTATTTTTTAATCAAAACCATAATCCTAAGTTTCATTATAGTAATGTCACTAATTTTTTTAATCAAAATCGTAATCCTATATTTTCTTTTCTGAATGCCTACTATATTTGAATCACAACCTTAATCCTATATTTTTTTCAGAACGGCGATTATTTTTGAATTAAAACAATAATCCTATGTTTTCTTAGAGTAATGTCTCCTATTTTTCATTCAAGACCCTAATCATATGTTTTTTTATAGTAATGTCTGCAATTTTTCAATCAAAACCTTAATCCTATATTTTCTATGTGGAATGCCTACTATATTTGAATCAAAAACCTAATCATTTGTTTTCTTTTTTGAATGAATCCTACTTTTCAATCAAAACACTAATTCTATGTTTTTAAATGTCTCCCTATTTTTTTGAATAAAAAAACCCTAATCCTATGCTTTTCTCTTTGAAATGTCCCGTATTTTTTTAGATCCGAATCTAAACCATAATCCCATGTTTTTATTATAGTATTGTCTCCTATTTTTAAAAATCATAACCGTAATCCTATGTTCTCATTTTGAAATGTCTCATATTTTTTTCAATCAAACCCTAATCCTATATTTACTTTTTCGAATGTCTACAATTTTTTTGAATGAAAACAATAATCCTTTGTTTTCTTATAGTAATTTCTACCATTTTTTTCTTTTCAAAAACACTTCTATAAAGTTTTTCTTACACTAATTGATAAGTGCTTGTGTGATAAGAACGCGAAGTGTTCTTTCCTTATGATGAGCATTACTTTTTATCGGGTTTTTAACACTAATATATGTGTATTTATTTTACTTTCATGCATAAAGGTTTGTGAAGCTGAATCTTAGAGTAAGAAGCCAATGTTGATCGTGAGTGCACCATTTGGAGGAAATCTTGAGAAGGTTCGAACGCGAAGACATAAGTCGGGTTCAAGATGCTAGAATGTGTGCCAACCTCCTTTATTCAAGCTAGCACAATGATTTGGAGGGGCATAAAGGCAATCACATTCTAAGTATTCGGGCTTGTGCATGTGTAACAAGATCTCCACCAACGCGGCCGTTCATTGAAGAAGCAAAGCGATCTATGACGTAAACGTGTGCCCCTTTACGTTACATCGATGAAAGCATGGTTTCGGGAGTGTTTCGGACCGGTACTGTAGTAGGCACTGTAGCAACACTGTTAATTCCAGCCGGCCGAGGAAGGAGTTTGATGAGATCCGCAGAGTGCAGGGTCGATCAAGTACTACCACTGCGTGACACGGGGTCGTATTCCCTAGGTCCCAAGAGCTACTATTACTCCCCTAGATGACACTCGTCTAGTCTACCAAATATAGGGACTAAAAACAAGATAAGGAAAATAACAAAGAGAAAACTATAAACACAAGGACTAAGGCTCACCACACTAAACATACTAAGGAAGCAAGTAACAATGGAAGTCGCGAGGTCCCGGGCGAGGATCCCCTCGTGACTACTAAAAGCTAGATGGATGCTAGAATTACAAAGGCAACGGTGGTTGGACCAAGAGACATCCAAAAAATAGATCACCCCGATGGTCACGGCGGTAATCCCTAATCCAATAAGAAGTATTAGCTCGGAATCTTTTCCCGACCAAATCCTCCCACGATCAGCATTACAATTAGGGGATCTCAAATTAGGGCCGAAAACTCAACCTAGGTACAGCCCTAATAGTTGGAGGGGTATGAAATACCCAATGGTCATGGTGTATTCATACATATATCCCTTCCAAGCTTGGTGAGTCTAACACTAGGGCAATGGTCATGCAAACCTAGTATTGTCTAAGTATGGATATACTGCAGTTCTCATGCATACCCAAGCATTCAAAAGCACCAAACAAGGATCACAAACCACACAAATACCATAAATGTAAATCAAAGCATCTATACAAGAAAGTTCATCCCAAGGTTCACGGATGCCCGGTGACCTTGGGAGTCTAGTTCGTCCCTCAACAAAGGAGCAAGTGTAGAAGATAAGAGATACAAAGAAAAAGCTCATAACAAACTCCCCTAAGATGAAGACTAGAAGGTGGTGATGAGAACTCGCCGGATCCGCGCCCGGCGAGCTCCTAGATCGCTTTTCCTTGAGTGTAACCTTCTTCTCCCTTCGATTTTGTCCCCTCAGATCTGCCTTCTCCAAAGAGCCTTGAAGCTCTAGAGGATGATGGTGGAGAGTGGTGGCCAAAAAGTCCCTTTAATTGATGCCCCTAACAAGCGCTTATATATGCCCGAGATCCCGATCGGTAAACGGGTCGATGCTATACCGCCAGTATGCCGACCCCTCGAGAATTTCAGTTTTCTGCTGAGAAGCCCGCGATGAGTTACGATGTGATCGCTACAGTGAATTTGCTACGATAGCGCTTTACTACAGTGATCCCGGTCCGGAAACGCCACTTTGTTGCTGAATTCATCCCTAATCGCGACGCCGAGGCCCCAAGGCTTCAAATGGGCCTGAAAATGTACAAAATAACACAATTTAAACCAAAAGGGCATCGATTCAACAAATAAATATAAAGAATCATACAAAACAAATACATGCAGAATACGTACTTTTGGACGTTTATCAGAGTTGGCCAGAGAAGCCACACGGTCATGTGGAAATTTCACACCCCCGTGTGTTAATTCCACAAGCTTGTGTGGAATATCCATAGTGTGTGTGGATTACCGATTCCAGCGATTTAAAAGCCGATTTCAGCCCCGATTTCAACATTCTTTTCTCCATCTTTTCTCCAACTTGAGAGAGGACTGGGACTAGGGTTTTGAGAGGTATTGGCTAGAGATTGGGAGAGGTTCTATGGCTCTGACATCGTGCTCCGTTTGGAAGAAGGTTAGTGGGAGAGCTTTTGTCGGCACCGATCCGACGAGGTGTATACTAGGCTGAACAAAGGGACCTTTGGACGAGTAGAGAACTCTCCACAAGACCATCATCACGACTATCGAGGGGGTTTTCTATGGATTTATTGCTTTTACATTCGATTTCATTGATTATAATTAGCTCTATGGAAAGCTAAACCCCCTAGTGGGTACTTGGATTGTGAACCATAGGATGTATTCGTTTCATTGAACCTTGTTATTATGCTTTCATTAATTGATGTTTTTATTGAGTTCCAATCTTGAATGCTTTGATTGTATGAATACTCCCTTAGAGTGACACTAGGGTTGAGAGTTTTTGTTGGTAACCCTTGTGAGTGAGTGACACACCACGAGAGTTAGACAAAGCTAGATTGGAGAGGGTTGAGAGGTTGAGTGGAGAGGTAGCGGAGCATCCCCTTTCTCCTCCGGTGTGATGTATTCTACCTCCAATTTATCGAGTTCTTTGCGGTCATAATAGAGTGAATGGGCTAAGGGATGACCTTCCGCTGGGGCTTAGTTGCGAGTGCAATGGAGTGAAGCGTTGAAGTGATTTTAGCATCTACGGCTTAATTGTGGCTAGGGATCTTCCACCTGGACCAAAGGGTTAGGTCTACATATAGGACGAGTATTTATCACTTGGAATCCCTAGAACTCATTGCAATTCTATACGAGTACGAGGTTGAGAGATTGTTCGATTTCTCCTCCGGGACATGTATAGGGTTAGGCATGGTTGACCTTAGATTTGGGACCATGTATTAAAGGATCTCCACGACTCATTAATGCATTAGTTAGGAAGTATAATAGAGGATTTTTGCACTTGAAACGATTGTCCTAGGTGGATCAATATCTGAGTACCCCATTTATATCGATTACCTTACCTCTCCTTTACTTGTGCTCTCTCTCTTGTCTCTTTTACTTTTGTTTGCATTACATCTTGTCACACAAATCACTATTCATATTTCACTTAGTTAAGAAACAATTTAAGTATTTTTACTCCCTACTCCTGTGGATACGATACGTACTCACCTGGGATTTTATTATTTTGACAAACCCGTACACTTGCGAGACATACACAAGGGGCGTTGTCACCAATGCCCCCTATTTTTCAATCAAAACCGTAATCCTATGCTTTCTTGTTGGAATTCCCACTATATTTGAATCAAAACCCTAATTATATATTTTCTTTTTGGATTGTCTCTTTGTTTTGAATTAATACCCTAATCCTATGTTTTCATTTTGCAATGTCTCATATTTTTAAATCAAATAACTATTTCTATGTTTTCTTTTCAGAACGCCTCCTATTCATTAGTTTTCAATCAATACCCTAATCATATGTTTTCTTTTCAGAATATCTACTATTTTGAATTGAACACTAATCCTATAGTTTCTTTTCACAATGGCTCTTATTTTTGAATCAAAACTCTAATCCAATGTTTTCTTTTTGGAAAGTTTGATATTTTTGAATCAAAACCCTAATCCTATATTTTCTTATAGCACCGTCTCCTGTTTGTCGATCAAAACCCAAATCCTATGCTTGCTTTTTAGAATTTCTCATTTTTTTAATTAAAACAATAATCACATGTTTTCTTTTTGTAATGCCTTTTATTTTTGAGTAAAAATTCTAATCCTATGTTTTCTTTTCAAAATGTCTCTTATCTTTCAATCAAAACCTGAATACTATGATTAAAAAAATCTAATACTTTCTTTTATTTAGAATCTCTCTTATTTTGGAATCAAAACAATAATTCTATATTTTGTTTTCTTAATGTCTTATATTTTTCAATCAAAACCTAAATCCTATGTTTTTTTTAAACTTGTCCTAATTTTGAATCAAAACAATAATCCTATGTTTTCTTTAGGTAATGTTTGCAATTTTTAAATCAAAACTCTAATCTTATGTTTTCTTTTCCGAATGTCTACTATTTTTTAATCGAAACTATAATCTTATGTTTTTTTTATTGTAATATGTCCAATTTTTTAGTTTTGAATCAATCCCCTAGTCCTCTTTTTTCTTTTCGAAATGCCTACTATATTTGAATCAAGACCCTAATCCTATTTTTTGTTTTCGAAATATCTTTTATCATTCAATCAATCATAACTCGAATATTATCTTTTTTTTTCTTAATATCTCCTATTTATCAATTTTGATTCAAAACTCTAACTCCAGTTTTCTTTTCGTTATTTCTCTTTTTTTCAATCAAAAACCTAATCCTTTTTTTTCTATTCAGAATGTCTGCAATTTTTGAATCAAAGCCTAATCCTATTTTTTTTTCTTTTCAGAATGTGTCCTATTTTTTATTTTAAAATCAAAACCCTAATCCTTTGTTTTCTTTTAGAAATGTCTCATATTTTTTAATCAAAACACTAATCGTATCTTTTGCTTTGTGAATTTTTGCTAATTTTTAATTCAAACAGTAATCCTATGTTTTCTTTTCATAATCCTTCTTATTTTTTAATAAAACTCCTAATCCTATATTATCAAAACTCCTAATCATTTGTTTTCCTTTCTAAATGCCTCATTTTTGTTTAAACAAAACCCTAATCCTATGTTTTATTTTTGATATGCCTCTATTTTTGAATAAAATTCCTAATCCAATGATTTTTTGGAATTTCTCCTATCTTCCAATCAAAACCTGAATCTTATATCTTCATTTCCTAATGTCTCCTATTTATCAGTTTTGACTCGAAAACCAAATCCTTTCTTTTCATTTTGGAATGCTTGCTATTTTTTAATCAAAGCAATAATCCTATGTTTTCTTTTCGTAATGTCTCATATTTTTCAATTAACCCCCTAATCCTATATTTCCTTTTCAGAATGGCTCCTATTTTTGAATCAAGACCCTAATCCTATGTTTGGTTTTAGGAATGTCCTATATTTTTGAATCAAAACTGAAATTCTATGTTTTTTTCTCGAATGTCTACTGTTATTGAATCAAAACAATAATACTATTATTCCTTGTAGTAATGTGTCCTATTTTTCAATTTTTGAATCAAAACTCTAATCCTATGATATTATTTTTCAGAATGTCTCCAATCTTTCAATCAAAAAACAAATCCTATGTTTTCTTTTCATATATCTCCTCTTTATAAGTTTTGAATCAAAACATTAACTTATGTTTTTCTTTTTCAGAATGTCTTCTATTTTTCAATTAAAAACCCTAATCATTTGTTTTTCTTTTTCAGAATTTTTTTACCATTTTTTTAATCAAAACTGTAATCCTATATTTTCTTTTCGAATTGTGTCCTATTTTTTTCAGTTCTGAATGAAAACCTTAATCCTTTGTTTTTCTTTTTTTGAAACGTCTAATTTGTTTTAATCAAAACCCTAGTCCAATCTTTTTGTTTTTTTCAATCTCCACAAATTTTTTTAATCAAAACCCTAACACCATATTTTTCTTTTTCGTAATGCCTCCTATTTTTTTGAATAAAAAAATCCTAATCCTATGTTTTTGCTTTTAGGAATAAATCCTATTTTTTGAATCAAAAACACTAATGTTACGGTTTTTTGGGAATATCTGTTATTTTTAATCAAAAACAATAATCATATGTTTTTGTTTTTGTAATATCTCATATTTTTTTAATCAAAAACACTAATCCTAAGTATAATACTTCATATTTTTTAATCGAAAACCATAAGTTTATGTTTTCTTTTGTGAATGTCTGCTATTTTTAAATCAAGACAATCATATGTTTTTTTTTCGTAGTGTATCATATTTTTCAATCAAAACCATAATTCTATGTTTTCGTTTTGAAGTGGCTCCTATTTTTGAATCAAAACAATAATCCTATGGTTTTTTTTGGAATGTCTGCAATTTATGAATCAAAACCAAAATCCTATGCTTTCTCTATATTTCGGTTTTTAATCAATATCATAATCCTGTGTTTTCTTATAATATCCTAGTTTTTAGTCAAAACCCTAATCCTTTGTTTACTTTTCGAAATGTTTCATATTTGTCAATCAAAATCCTAATCATGTGTTTTATTTTCATAATGTCTCATTTTTTTTAATCAAAACAATAACCCTATGTTTTTTTTTTAATGCCTCCTATTTTTTAACCAAAACAATAATCTTATGTTTTCTTCTACGAATGTCTGCTATTTTTTAATCAAAACAATAGTCCTATATTTTCTTTATGTAATTTCTCATATTTTTTAATCAAAACAATAGTCCTATATTTTCTTTATGTAATGTCTCATATTTTTCAATCAAAATCGTAATCCTATTTTTTCTTTTGGGAGTTTCTATTATTTTTTAATCAAAACACTAATCCTATATTTTCTTACTGTATGTCTCCTATTTTTGAATCAAAACCCTTATCCTATGTTTTGTTTTTGGAATGTCTCATATTTTTCAATCAAAAACACAATCCTATATTTTCTTTTAGGAATAGCACCTATTTAACAATCAAAATATAATAATATGTTTTCTTTTGGAAATAACCCCTATTTTTTGGATTTTAATCAAAATCTTAATCCTATATTTTCTTATTGTAATTTCTCATATTTTTCAATTAAAACATTAATCGTATGTGGAATGCCTACTATATTTGAATCAAAAACCTAATCCTATGTTTTAATTTTAGAATATCTCCTATTTTGCAAATAAAACCTGAATCTTATGTTTTCATCTCTTAATGTCTCCTATTTATCAGTTTTGAATCAAAATACTAACCTATGATTTCTTTTCGTAATGTCTACTCATTTTCAATAAAAAACTTAATTCTTTCTTTTCTTTTCAAAATGTTTGCTATTTTTGAATCAAAATCCTAATCCTATGTTTACTATTCAGAATGTGTCCTATTTTTTAGGTTTGAATCAAAACCAAAATCCTTTTTTTTCTTTTCAAAATGTCTTATCTTTTTGAATGAAAACCCTAATCCTATCTTTTGTTTGGGAATGTCTGCTTATACTTTATCAAAACCCTAATCCTTAGTTTTATTTTAGGAATGCCTCATATTTTTTAATCAAAACACTAATCATATGTGTTCTTCTTGAATGTTTACTATTTTTTAATCAAAGCCCTAATCCTCTATTTTCTTATAGTAACGTCTCTATTTTTCAATCAAAAACCTCATGCCATGTTTTATTGTCGGAATACCTCCTATATTTGAATCAAAACCCTAATCCTATATTTTTTCTTTTCAGAATATCTACTATTTTTTAATCTTGCCCCTAATCCTATATTTTCTTACAATAATGTCTTATATTTTTCATTCAAAACCATAATCCTATGCTTTCATATGGTAATGTCTCCTATTTTTGAATCAAAACCAAATCCTATGTTTTCTTTTTAGAATCCCTACTATATTTGATTCAACCGTAATACTATGTTTTCTCTATTGAATGCCTTCTAACTTTCAATCAAAATAGAAATTCTATGTTTTTCTTTAGTAATGTGACTCCTATTTTTCAATCAAAACCGTAATTCTATGTTTTTATTTTTCGAAATGTCTCATATTTTTCAATCAAAACACTAATCATAAGTTTTACTTTTGTCCTATCTCATATTTTCTAATCAAAACACTAATCTTATGTCATTTTTTAATTCCTCCTATTTTTAATCAAAACACCGATCTTTTGTTTACTTTTGGGAATGTCTACTTTTTTGAATCAAATAAAAAATACTATGTTTTCTTTTTGTAATGCCACATATTTTTCAATCAAAAGACTAATCATATGGTTTCTTTTCGGAGTAGCTATTATTTTTGAACCAAAACTCAATCCTATGTTTTCTTATAGTAATGTCTCCTATCTGTCTCCTTTTTTTAATCAATAACCAAATCTTTTGTTTTATTTTGAGAATGTCTACTATTTTTTATTCAAAAGTTTAATCCTATGTTTTATTTTCAGAATGTCTCATATTTTTTAATGAAACCCCTAATCCTAATTTTTCTTTTCGAAACGCCTACTATATTTCAATCAAAACCCTAATCCTTTGTTTTCTTTTAGAAATGTTTATTATTTTTTAATCAAAACAATAATCCTATGTTTTATTATAGTCATATATCATATTTTTCAATCAAAACATTAAGTCTATATCATATTGAATACTAGTACTAGCCAATCCTATATT
>NC_052490.1:4841307-4875157 GCF_009730915.1 Dioscorea cayenensis subsp. rotundata
GGTTGGAAAATTCATGATGTATTTCTTGTTTTTATGTTAAAAAGTATATGTGTGGTCGCCGATATATTTAAGACACCTCGATTGCAACTTGAGATGATCTAAACTTTGAAGGTTTCCACCAATTTAGATTCTTGATCAACACATTTGATAAAGTGCTTCGCGCAAAGTTAAACCTATAGTTGGGTTCTTTGGATAAGTGATCATGTTCGAGGAGATGATGGGGCCAAAAGCATCTTTATAAACATTATCTTCACATTGAAATTTGGGTGATGATGGTGAGTTACTTTTGAGGACAAAATTCCTAAATGTGATATCTTGATCCTCTGCTTTGTTTTCATGCCTTTTCTTTGAGGGTGTGGTTATTTGTCTTTTGCTTTTGTCTTTTGCTTTGTCTTTTATTTGTGCAAATATCATTGTAGTACTTTAATTAAAGTGGTGAGGGGTAAAATTCATTTGTGACTCAAACCTTATCCTTTATCATCTTATCTCTTATCCAAATTGGGTCGGACTCTAAGAGAATATTTCTAACTCTTTTGGTCGTGCTCGTATCTTCCTTTAGAGTTGCAATCAAATTCTCCAGCTTCTTTTTGAATTAAAGAGCTAATCTTCCCTCACTGAGTTTCTCGATTAGAGTGAGTCTCTTTGCAAGTTAACGTTTTTCATTTGTGTCTCTTTTTATGCTCTTTGGCACCCCTAGAAAGCTGATCCTTCCGACTTTCTAAGTGTAAGCTTTTTGTATAGAGGTTATTAGTCGCTCTAGTAAGAAAAGTGTTGAATCTCAATTATCTCTTTGGCTTTTTGTTCTTGATTATATTTGGAGAGTTTTGAACCTCTTGCCTTTAGATTGAATTTTGGATTGAAACCATGGGCTTTGAATGCTCTAGAAGTTGTTTACTCATGACACTTATTGGTTTCTCTTGAAATCCCGAGTGGATGAGGGATGTCTTCTAGGATACTTGTAGAGTTTTTAACTCTATGTTACTCTGTAGCTCACACTAGAATTCCTCAGTAGTTCAAAGAGAGATTGTTTTAGGGCAATCAGAGCACATTTGCGTTGGGCATATCGCTTTTTAAAATCTTTTGGCGTTAGGGATTTAATCATCATTGAGTCATCGTCCACCCATCTTAAGTGCATGACAAAATTCTTAGTTTTTGACATCTAATTTGATTCACGTTGTTTGTTGTAATTGATTTCTATTTTTGTATTTTTGTTCTTATGTTTTGAGTATTTTGATTGCTTTCATATTTGTAGAGGAGAGCCTCCCGAGTAAGGGTAGGCCTTTGGAGGGAGCTTGACCACATTTTTGGATTTCATTGTGAGTGAATTTATGTCACAAAGCAGCTAATACAATCAAAGTAGGATTTAAATGATAACTAATATGAGTATTTACAATTGTGCATGATTTTAATCTTGAGATTATATGACTCATGTTTGGCTGAGATATTTTGATTCTTATTCTTTGATCTTTATTCTCTCGGTGAAAGGAAAGGTTATATTATTGAAAAATGTGACACTTCTTGTGAAGGGAAAGTCTTGTGCTCTAAAATGCAATTGTTGTGCACAATGCTTTCATGTAATTTGATGGTGACTATGCTTTGTGTGATTCATCGCAGTGGAGGTCCGCATGGCAAACCTATAGAGGCTACGTGGTGACCATTGAGGTACCTATATCGGGAGGTGTACAGAGAGCCCGAATGGGGAGAAATGGTAATCGAGACAATAGGGGTCACCATACAGGCGTTGTCTAAAGGGCAACATCAAGGAGGATTATCTAGTTGATTATGTTATATTTAAAACTAAACTGGCGATTCAAAACCCTAGTTGTGTCCATAATTACGGTTAACATTCTTTTGAGGCCAACCTAATGAGTTTTCAAAAACAAGGATTTGTTGGTGAAATATCCGCTCTCAAAAATGATTATCTTTTCAATAGTGATTATACTTGATTTTGAAGCTATTTGTTTATTCATTATTATTGATATGCCTATAATCATACTTTTATTGGTTTCATTTTTATTCTATTAGAACTATGTGGCTTATCCATTAACCTGCAAGAAATCATTACTTATTACTTGTCTTTTCTCGTGCTTAAGTAAGTAGTGCGTGATGATCTTACTTCAGTGCATGAAGTTGCTTGTGTATGGTCGGTTTGTAGAGTGCTACCCGCGACCCGACGGGTAACTCAGTCCTGGCATACCCGTCCCCGCCCCAATATTAAAAACTAATATATATATTATTTTTATAGTAACTTAAAAGTAATTATAATTTTTATAAAATAAAAATAAAAATAAAAATAATTATAAAATTACAAGACCAAACAAAAGAGGGAAAAATAAAACCCCTAAATTGTTAAGTTAGTAGAACTATATGTAGTATATATATATGTATATATACATATATATATATATATATATATATTATATAAATATTTTAGTAATTTTAATTTCGGGTCGGGATCGGGTTCGGGTACGGGTCGGGTATTAGAATCTCCCTACACCCGCACTCCGCACCCGCTTCATGAGTCGGCTTTATCATCTCCGAGCCCCGAGCCCGAAACCCGTCAACTCGGGTTTTACCACCAAACTCGGGTCGTCGAGCTCGAGTCGCCTGGGACGTATATTGCGATCCCTAGTGATAGAAACGGATTTGTTGGGTTGTATATTTGAGCCATATATCATCCGTGTAACTTGCATTTTTGGTTATTTGGGGTAATTTTTAGTAATCACTAAACACTGGCTCAATTTCACTTTGATATCGAACCATTTCAGTCAACTTTGTCACTCAACTTTTAATTTGATTTCGAACAGTAATAAATCAAGGATTTCAACCCCCCAACTGATTACATGCCTGTCTGACTATCTAAGCCTCCTCCCATCGGGCTACACATTAATAAGTCTATTAGAGATGTCCACGATCATCGAAAAAGAGCCACATCATTCATTTTGGAGGTTGAAATATCTCTTGATTTACTACCAAGTGAAATGAAATTAAAGTTGAGTGACCAAATTGATACAAATTGAAGTTCGGTGATCAAAGTGAAAATGAGCCAATGTTTAGTGACTTACTAAAAAATTTACTCGGTTATCTGAATATATCTATGGTGTTGTTTCCAGGTTTAATTTTTTTTTTTTGGTGTATTTCCTAGATGTAATAAAGTATAGGTCTGCTCAGGTTTTCTGTCAACCTTGTGCTAATTCAGGAAAGGTGTTGTTCACTCCACTTAGATTATCGTGGCGGTTGTCTAGTGCCTGATTGTGTGTCGGGGCATGATAATTTTTGTGATACCTTGCCTCTTGCTCTCCTTCCTGTTTACTCTTCTTTGGTAGTTATGAGGATAGAGGGTTTTCACACCATTTTGTGGGTTATTTGGGGACATTTGTGTAATTATCACCCAAGCTTACTCACCTCTGTCTTTTTTTTGACAAATGCTGATTCATTGTTGTTTTTTGGCAAATGCTTATTCATTATAGTCCATGTTTCAAAAGCATGAGGGTAACTTAGTCATTCATTGAATTCCAAGGCATTTTGGTTGATATGTTGAAGTCATAGGGGCAAAAAGGTCATTTTCCTTTAAATCCTTATTCTTCTTTTGAAATTCAACTTTTCCTTAGAGGCTAAGCTTCATAATTCTTCTCTTCTTCATTTTAATGGCCAACTGTCTCTTCATCTTTGTCCAAATTTGTTTGGTTTGAATTTGGAATGCAAGTTTCCATTCCTTTTATTAAATTTACTAAGGTATGCATCTCCTTTTGTTTAAATGTATTTTTTTAGCTTTTGAAATGGTTCTTTAACCCTCCTGCCATTCCTTGGAAGCTTGTTTTCAAAACCTTTGTAATGGTTTGGTTATTTGAAGCTTGTTTGAGTTGTTAATCCTTGTATTTTGTCATTGCTCCCATGGTATTGAGTATCCCTTTGAATTTCTTTTAATTCTTACATTTTGAGAGAATTTATGTAAGGTTTTGGTGGCGAAAATATGTGTGTTTAAGAGCTCAAGTTTTGTTAATTTATGTCTCTTTTTGTTGGCCATTGTATAGTTGTGGAAACTTGGTGTGATTCCATTAGATTGTATAAATTCTCTCAAAATGCAAGAATTCAAAGGAATTCAAATGGATACTAAATATCACGGGCAATGATGAAATACAAGGATTAACAACTCAAGCAAGATTCAAATAACCAAACCATTATAATGGGTTTGAAAACAAGCTTCCAAGGAATGACATGCGGGTTAAAGAACCATTTCAAGAGCTAAAAAAATTATTTAGACAAAAGGGGATGCATACCTTAACAAATTAAATGAAAGGAATGGAAACTTTCATTCCAAATTCAAACCAAATAAATTTAGACAAAGATGAGAAGATGATTGGCTATTAGAGAGAAGAGAGAAGAATTAGGAAGCTTAGCCTCCAAGGAAAAGTTGAATTTCAAGAGAAGGATAAGGATTTAAAGGAAAATGACCTTTTTACCCCTATGACTTCAACATATCAACCAAAATGCCATGGAATTCAATGAATGACTAAGTTACACACACACACACACACACACACACACACACACACACAGAGTTAAAGAGAACAGATTCAAGCACATGCCACAAGAAATATAGGGTATTTATCATCCATTAGTACACTTCCAAAAGTTGTATCAACTCACTATCAAACAAGTAGTATTACTTTTCAATTCTTTAGTTGTAACCTTTCTTGGTTCCTTTGTTCCATTGTTATGCCATAAATAAGAACTACATTAGCGTCATCATAGGCTATCACCATGTCCACAAGTACTCCATATCTCCTTTACAACATTGGTATATGTCTGGGCTCAAGATGGAATCACTTCATATAGATGTCTCACAGTTCGGATATGATTCTAGTGCAGTAGTCCCTAGGGTTCATGCTCATAACCAAGTGAGGTTGTGGAAGTTAGGGCTGCAATCGAGCCGAACTGAGCCAATCTTTAAGGTGTTTGAGCTTGGCTTGACAGAATTATCTTCAGGCTCCAACTTAACTCGAGCTTGATTAGAGCCTAAAATATTAAGCTCGAGCTCGGCTTGAGTTGATATAGTTAAGCTCAAGCTCGACTTGAAAAATAGTTCATTTATAATGTACACAAGCCGAGCTCGACTCGTTAATGAGCTCGGCTCAAGCTCAAGTTCTAGCTCGAAAAGGTCAATGAATCTTAAGCACGGCTCTAGTTCAAGCTCGTTAAACCAGTTGATGGATTCCTTATGGGGTGTGTAAATTATGCAAATATATACACATGCAAGTATGCAATTAATATTACAATTAGTACATTATACCGCAAGTGTATGGGTCATCAAGTAATACCTCGTGGGTGAGTATGAGGGTCGTATTTCCCCAGGAATAGCGAGAGGCTCCTATTACTTCCTTTTCACTTAATCAATAGCCTAATTGTTTATGCACTTTCTTTAGTTTACTTGTACAACACTATTAAATAATACAATTGGAGACGTCGTTAAACACACTTAGAAGAAGTTGGGAGTCTGTACCATAGTAATCTTACTTATTAATTATGATAGGCGTTAAGTGTCAATCATATTCTAGGATCAAACCGGGGGAATTCAAAGGCATACTAGTCCCAATAAGCCATGACGACTAGGTTTAATCACTAGGAACTTAAGTTGGAATTTCTTCCACCCTAGCCTCCTATGTTTGCCTTAAGTGTGGGAATCCCATGAGAAAAGACTAATTAAACCTTAAACCTAAGAGGTAATCAATCCCTAATCCGGAAACCTAGCTATGCCTAACCTCTTAGACCATGAATAGATCTATCATGGCATGGGCATTATCAACATAGGGGCATAACCTCTTCATCCACATCAATAGTAATAATCAATTAAGAACATGCAATGATTAAGAAAACTAGAATCATATATATATATATATATATATATATATATATATATATATATATATATTAATCAATCAAGATTCATAAATAATAACCGAGGGACCTAGACATACAATTCCCTTCGATTAGGTTCTCATGGATCATAAAAAGCAAAGCATCAAAGGACAAGAGAGCCACAAGACCAAATAAAGAATAAATAAGCATTCAATGTACTCCTAGACTAACTCCCTCCAATAGATCTCTGAAGGTTAGGGATTAGAGGATCCCAAGATTGTCCAGATGACATGTGTCACTCACGCCCCTCTGATGATGATCTTTGAAGATGCCTGTCATGCGAGATCTTCTCTGATTATATTTGTTGACGTACGTTTGAGATCATTTTTGTTTTATCTTTACAATTTATTTGTAAAATATAAAGCCTCCTGCTGAGGTTTGATGTTGGTGTTCAAGTTATATTTTGGAGTTATTTTTTGCATTAGTTAGGTAAGTAACTTCACATATAAATCAATTTATTTAATAAATTATAAAAGTTTTGATATTTATGCAATTGCTTAATTATTTATTTATTACTTAAATTTTGGTTTATTTGCATCTTATCAAATTAATTAATTATTCAATTATTCATTTGAAAATAATGGTATTATTTCTATGAACAGTTGGATCATGAAATTTTCTATTTTTATGAAAATCTGAGGCTCTTTAAATTATGATTTGATATACTATTGCATATTGAAAAGAAATTTCACGTTATTACTTCTGTGACTTCTATAACATTCAATTTTAAGTAATTTTATTTTTGTGGACTATAAACCTATTTTTAATATTAATGTGCTTAGTCTCCAATTTAATTTGTGCTAAACCCTATTATTAGAGGTTAAACACTAACCATGTCGACATGAAAGTCTAGTAAAAGATTATGGTTTCACACTGTTATGTCGGTGAAAGAATAACGACCTCTAATATTCAAACTTGGATCACTGAGGGTAAACAAATGACATCTGAAGTTCTAATTCGGATCACCAAGTATATACCACTTTGATTTTCCAAATTATTATTTTTTTATAAACATTACACTCTAGTAAATAATATGTATTTGATTCTGAATTTTTGAAATCGTGTATGATCCTAAATGTTTATAGTGGTTATTTATTGGGATGCCAATCTCATAAATTTATTTTCACTCCTTTTCAAATCAGGAGTAGGGTTGATTGGCAGATAGATTAGTAGTAGTCATTGAGTGACAGTATGTGTAATAGTTTAGCGAGTTGATAACTTTGGACTTTTCTCGTAGACCATGAACTTCTATTTTAAATCATTGTATTTCAAACTTTATTATTTTGAATTTTTTGTATTCCAAAACTTATAGTACATTTTCTTCTGAATTTTATGTTTCTATTAGATTTTATAATCCACTCTAAGACAAGTGCTGAGGCTTTACATGCTAACGTGGTTTTAGCCTTGTAATTATCAAGCTTTTTGTCAGCACGGATGGCTTGATGCATGACAAATCTTGTCTTGGCCAAGGATAAGGACCTTATTAAGAGATAGGTTTCTACCATCCTGTTATGAGCAACATATATTCAAAGAATAAGAGTCCTAACATATAATTACAGAGAGTGGAAGTAAACAAGTATCAAGTAGTCATGGTCTTCTGATTAATAGAATCATTGAATCTAAGCATCTTACAATAGAGATAGGAATTGGTCAATCTTCTATATTTCACTAGAAGCAATATGATTCAACTCACACTAAGAAGAAGGAAGCAAAAACTAATATTGTTTCACCAAATGATGACAAACTGGGCAATAATCCTACTAAAGTTGTGCCATATGTTTGCTCTGCTGAACATGTAGATGTTATTCAAGAATTGGACACTACTATAGGATATCCTTTAAAGAGTGAATCAGTGTTGCATGATGTTCATTACATTGATGTTGTGGATACATCTATTAATGAAGAAACTAAGGATACAATGAAGATCGATGATAAGTGCTTGATACTATATGTTTTTTTATCTTAATTTTCATAGCATTTTGCTTGGTCCTAGATGATTTTGAAATTCTTTGATACTTAATTCTATTGTTTTTCATGATTAGGGCTTCATTATAGGTTTTGGAGTGAAAGGAAGGAAGTTGGGTAAATTTCATGACAAAATTAATGAAGAAATAATGAAATTGATTAAAATACGGCCAACACACACAACATGTTTTTAAACACGACACAATAAAAACTTAGTATAATTCCAAAATGGAAACAAACATTTTTAATCCTATTAAGCTGTGTTTAAAGGGAACATAGGCATGTTCTGACCTATAGGGTCATTTTTATCAACTATGTTTACGTGTGGTGTTTATGTTTATGAAGACCCTATAAATATCTTATTTGACAGATCAAAGGTGGCTTTTGAAGACTTATTAAGGGGAACTTCTTGGAGACAATTCTACATAGTTCTACCTCCTCTTGCATTGTTCTTGAGAGGTATTTAATCCTTAATCTATAGAGAAGAGTGAAGCTATAAAAGAATTTGGAGAGCTTCCAAGGAGAACAAACCACTTCACCATCTCATCTGTTAGAATTCGAGGGGTTTTTCCATGGAATCTATGTTTTCTTGCAATTTTACTGCATTTTGTATTGATTTAACGTCCATGAGTGCCTAGCCATCTTTTGGTGCTTGGTCATGATGAAATTTTGTAGTAATTCAGTTTCTTGACTTCTTTTCATTTATCTAATTTGAATTGGTATTGAGATTCAATTGTGACAATGGTTAATCCATGAACTTAATTAGTGAGAGACCGAGTTTATGAGCATAGGTTTAGTTAGCGAGAGCCTAAATCTATGATTTATCATGCACTTAGTTCATGAGAGCCTTAGTGCATATGAGATCCTTCATAATTTGGGGTTTACAAATGTAATGCATCATAGAGGGAATGCGCAAAATACTTGCCCCGCTAAATACAAAACATAATGCATCATAAGTGTTAGTTACTTGGAGATAAAGGCTAGCATCTGTAAGGGCCCTTCTTGGGCCAATGATCAAGGATAATTGAAATCAAGGATGTTTAATTAGAAGTCTTTTACACTTAACAACTAGAGTTTATAAGTGATTTTATTTTTTCTTATATGTTTTCTTGCTTTGAATGTGAAATTCATCATTGTTTAGGCTAGACAATTCGTATTTAGTATTCAATTTGCTAGTGGGATCGACTTTCCTAGTTAACACACTTTATTTACATGATCAGCAGATGCACTTGTGTTTTATAGCTTTATTAACATAGTTCATCAAGTGCTAATCAATTATCAGAAGCTACTCATATAAAGGTGTTAGATAACATACCTAGTTTGAAATTATCTCATATCATTCTAAGCCAATGAAAGAGGAGCTTGTAGTTAGAGAAAAATTCTAGTAACAGAGAGTGTGGAATTATTTGTATGCAGAAATAGACAAACAAAATGTTAAAGGATGCATCTTTAGTGGAAGAGATTCATTGATATAAAAGTGCAAAAAGGAAGGGGAAGAGATTTGTTCAAATAAACTAAGACGGAAGGTATATTCCAATAAGAGAAGGAAGAAGGATTCACCTATCCAGAATTTCATATTAGTGGCGCATTGTATTCAGTACCAATGGGTGGTGTTGGCACAACAAATTAATTGGCATGCATTGCTCGATACAAATACATTATGTTCTATTATCTCAAGGTGAATGATGAGGTATCGAGCTTGAAGAACAACAAACAAATACAATTTCTACAGAAAGAAAAGGACTGAATGAAAATCTTTCTATTTTAACTAAGAATTTTTTTCGAAAGGTCAACAAACTATGCCTTTTCTTTAATTTTTGGGTCCAAATTTCATTGAACCAAAATGGTTATCCAACTTTAATTTTATTTCACCGGCATGTTACCTAAGGGATTCTAGTCTATATTTAATGATGTGGAGGCTAGAAATTCCTCGCCAGCAAGTGGATCACATGTCTACATAGTTGGCTATTCCATGCCATAATTGTGGGTCAAATCACTTAAGTTAAGCCACGTCAGCACCCATGTTATGTGGCACAGGAAGTCCTTTCCACATGTCATGAGAGCCCTTTCTTCTTGATAGGGTTTCTTCATTTGTAGGACTCAGAGAAGAAGACAATGAGAGACAAAGAGGATGAAGGGGCTAGTGAACATGCATGTATCATTGAATCTAGCGAGGGAGAGAGTGATTGCCAATTGGGAGGGTTGTGGCAACCATTGGCGAAACTAATATTTATTAGTAGGGGCTAATTCATAATATTGAAAAAAATTTATTCACTAAAGTAATTGACCAAAATGTAAAATAGTGAGATAATATATGTTTTGATTAAAATAATCATAATTTTAATACATATACTAAAAAAGCATAAAACAACTATTTCTGCACATTTAAACTAGAACCAACATTGGTGTCATTGCCAAAAACATGAGGCATGATAGTATGTTGAGGGAGTTGCATTCGACGAGTTTGCATTTTCTGAAAACATTGTAAAATCACTTCATTGTTAATAGCAGAACTCATCTCCCATTTTATTGCACAGGTCAATTTTCACAATATCCATCGCCGAAAAAACCCTCTCAAGACTTGTTCTCACAACTGGTAAAACTAATGTCAATTCTATAAAGCAATAAATGAGTGGAAAAAAAGTATGTTTATCAAACTAAACCATCTTCCTAGCAAAACCTTCCAAATTCCCAACATTACAAAATCTTCTTCATGGCACACAATATAAATAAAAGTGGCAAGTTGATCCTCAAGCATCATGCATCCAGTCACTATAAAATCTTTTAGATATCGATCAGAAAGACGAAGTATCTTGTCAATGTTGAATTTAGAGAATAACTATCTTGGATCAAGGCATGACATGAGAAGAACATATTGAAAACATCACTCACAATCGGATTGTCTTTAGCAACAACATAAACTAGTAGTTGGAGTTGGTAAGCAAAATAATTGATATGTGTTATATATGGATTTTCTCTTAAAACAAGTGCCTTCGAACCATTGAATTCACCCTACATATTTGAAGCTCACGTTAAGTAATATCGTAAAAATCAAATAACACCATCAAAGGAATGTGGAAGTGATAATAAATTTGTGATATGTTGTAATTGTTTTAATGAACACCGTAATTTAATTAAAAGGCCTAAAAAGATTACCTCTTAATGTTTGAAAGCCTTTCCTTTGATGTGCCGAATTTGTCTCGTGGATTGTCATAGATCTCCTAGTGCCGAATGAAAGTCCCACGCCTCTAGATCACACGATAGAATTAAGAAACAATCTCCTGTTCTTCTCCAAATAGAGGCTAGGGTTAGAGAGGAAGAGAGAGCTTGGGGATTTTTCTCACTAGAGAAATAAATTGATTGATTCTAGAATTAGAGAGGAGTCATATTTATATAGACTTTATAAAACATGATAAATATTATTCAATTATGAATTCCTATTTGAAATATAAACCTTCATAATATGATAAACATTATTCAATTATGAAGTTCTATTCAAAATATGAACCTTCATAATATGATAAATATTATCATAGAAGTTCTATTAGAAATGTGAGTTCTAATGTAGCTAAATCCACTTTTGTCTTTGAGTCCTTATAATTTTGATTATCTATTCGACTCCATCGAATTTAAATCAAAATTTAAAATTAAGACAAAAACCCTAGACCAATTTACAATTTCACTCATCCCATGAAGTAAAATTGTAAATTGACAATTTTACCCCTACACTCAAAAATGAGACTCATTCTTTATCCCTTTAAGTGTGACTCCCTAGTGTCATTCCAATTGGTAATGGAAGGATACCAAAGGAAATAGGTGACGCCTAGCCAGCCCGTTGCCTCATGTCGTAACCCAATTAAACACAAATGAGTAAATCATTATGAACCTTTTTGATTATGATTACCATATGTGTATAAACGTTTTCATTCTTGCATCCCAACAGAGTGAGAGCATGGTAATTGTCAAACACACTGAACCCGATCATATACAAATAACTATAGTAGGGTGAGATTACCAAACTATCCTTTATGTCCCACACGAATAGTTTGACTGTCTTGCCTAATGTCTTCTAATCTCACATACTTATAATTGCATAGAATACTAATTCATTTACTTCTAAGAGAACGATTCTTTTTTTATGATCACTCGCAACTACTACTTACCTGACATAGTCACACTTCGAGGTCGGCCCTACCAAAAGGTAAACTGAGCCTAACGACTCTAGTAATAGACTAATCATCACAAATACATTGTGATCATGATACCTCAGGTCTAAGGTTCACGCATATGATCATAACCAACAATCCCAATCATTGACTGTCAAAGAGTAAAACCCATGTGATTGGTTTGTTGCGAGTCATGTTTTGAATACACTAATCCCAATGATGCATTTATGACATATGCTCCCACTATTCCATAGTGTTCAACTAGCACTCTTTGTCAAAGTATATGACATACAAATCCTTACGAACCTTTAATGCTAATTAAAGGTTCTCCGATTTATGAACTATTTAAGTGTTTAAGTATCAAACCCTTTTAGTGCTCTCCTCTTTATCCTACAAAGAGTAGAAGGTTTAACTTAATACACATGGACTATGATATTCAAACTAATTATAATGCCATCACAAAATTTATATGAATATCAAAATAAATACCTATAATAATAAGAATGTAAATATAAATGAAATGCCCTAATACAAGTATCCTCATTGGCATTCGAGGGCATAATCCTAACAGCTCCATCATATTTTTATTTCCTCAGCCTTGAAAGAGATAACCCGTGTTTGGCAAAAAGACAATCAATGGCATTATTCAATAAAATATCTGAGGTATCCTACACATGAACCATAGCAAGGAACCCTTCTATCACATATCCATTATTATTCGCATATCGAAGAATAACTCCCATTTGCTCCTTCACTGAGGTAGCCTGAGCTTCATCACTCATAAGTGAAAAATAGTTATCTCTAATATCACCAACAATAGCACATGTACTCTCTATTACATGGCATTTGCCAACTCTTTTTGAACATTTGGGGAAGTCATTAGATTGTTTCTAGTAGCGTTTTGATTGATTGGGCTAAAAACCTTATTATTTCATAGCCTATACAACTCGAGCAACTTAAGGAAATTGCCCTTATTCAATGATCTCGAGGACTCATCATGTCCATAGAAAGCCAAACCTTGCTTTCAATAAAAAATCTGTCACATTTAAAACTGTCGTTAAATGAATATGGTATTCAACCTTCATTTCGTGTGAATGTACAACCAATTGGTGTGTTATGCTCTACCACTTATTTTGAAAGCTCTGAAACTATACCCTAGCATCATTATGCACACTGTTCATAGAACCAACATGCTCTGTAAAGTTTTCTAAAGCTTTTTTTCTAATTATTGATCTGTTTTAGTGAATTCATCTTTCCATATTCAGCTTCTTCTGCTTAGTGTGAAATGATAACACCAAAGATAAAATGTTACATCTTTGGTCACATTGTACTCCAACCAAAGATGATGTTTAAACCAAGCATCTTCAAAACTTTTCCTCTATTTACCTTACACTTTTAGTTGAAAATCATGAGCAATTGTCTAAAAAGGGCCTCTAGTCAAATATTCACATCTAACTTGAGGTCCTAACATGAAAATCTTTAATCGGTCTTTGTAGTACCGGATCACTAACAATATCATCCAAATTGAATTTCACATGAGTGTCTTTCCTGATTACTTCGAAGCCTAATGGTGTTTATGGAGAATCAGGGGAATCTTCACTCGGTCGTTTAATTTACAATTTATTTATGTCCAATTAGCTATAAAAGTGTATAATGCTATCCAAAGATCAAAGTAGGCAAGCATAAAAAAATAAGATAACAAAATGGTAGCTAAACATTCAAAGCCAATAATATTGCTAACTTATTTACATAAAATAGGATTAAAAGATAAAGTGATAATTGAGAATATAAAAATGGCATTTTGTGTAGCATCACTCATTTAAAAGGTTCTTAAGACATTCAAAAAAGAAGCAGCCACAATCATCAAATAATCTAAAAAGATGTCAAAAAAGTTAACCTAACCTTACTAATTTCCAAGTCAATTCATACTCAAGATATTCATATCAATTCATACACAATATTTCACTTTTAACCTAGCAAAAAGAATGTCTAACAAGCTAAAGAAATAACAAATCTTTTGGATGGAATTATATCTAGTTCATTAGCATTCTCACAAAGAAGGAAAGAAAGAAAGCACAAACTATGCAATCAAATAACATGAGCAAACAATTTAACTAGGTTGAAGCATTATCATGTTTGCAAAATTGCAAAATCTTAAGCGGTGGCCTAGTTTTATCATGTGAGCACAGGCAGAGATGAGGTACACGCCAAGCAATTCCAATTTTAGTGCAAGTTAGAGTTCTCATAGATTGTGTGCTAAGCTCATGCACGCACTTCTTCTCATCATGATCAAATTAGAATAAAGATTATTTATGATATTATAACCAAGAAATGAACCAAAGTTTGTAAAAATACAATATAACAGAATTCCAATGGAAGAGAACATAATCATGTGGATTTGAATTTAATATTATAGATATATATATATTTATATATGGAATTGCATAGGTTGAAATCATTATTTGCGAGCATCATTAGATGAACATCACCTAAATTAATTAACTAATGTCTTGTAGATGCACTAATATGAGATTCATTAGTTTAAAGATTTTTGGTTGAGAAATACCTAATCTCTTAGAATTTTTAATGGTAATGTCTAGGTCCATAGGTAATGTGTGTTCTATGCTAAAGCTACCATTAGTTTAAAAGAAGCATTTTTGGTTTTAATAAGTATAATTTTAAATTTTATATAGATCATTATTTTGTCTTGATACAATTGTATAAACATCATTCATTAATTATAGATAATCTTAATTAGGGTTAGAGGTCCTTTTTTGTGAAGACAAGGCTTGGTTTCACAAGAGATTTAACAAGATTTTTATAATCTCAAAATATGTTAATGTTCTACTACACTAATAAATCCAGTTGAGCATTTTATAAACATTTTTAAAGTCAACTAGGTAGAGTTAGGCTTATGAGATTTAAACTTCATCTAACACTAAATATAAACTAGGTATATAATGATGAATCAATGATGATGTTGATGATACCAATCATACCACAAGAACAGTGGTTGAAAACTCAAACACATTCTATAAGCCACAAACAAATCTATCTTTTCGTTCATTCCACGACAACAATAAGTAATTCACATGTAAAATAAAACAAATCAAGCAACTATAAAGCAAATCTAAAGTAATACGAAACAAACACAAAACAATATTAAGAAAGTAAATTAACCTAATACTGCCCTAATAATTTCAGCTTGTAAGATTGAACTAGTGAGCACAACTATAGGTTGAGGAAAATTCCTGCAAACAACAAAGATCCCAAGTTTCACTCACCACAAAAGCATCAAAAACACCAAAATCACATCATTGGCACTAATACTGAGTGGATTTGGTCAGGAAAATAGTTTAGGAGGTAGATGGATATAATAATCAGTAGCTATGTGGAGTATCAACAATGATAAGTGTGATAATGATTCAATTCTCTACAATTAAAAGCAACGAGTAAGAGAGCAAAAGTAAGGAGGAGGCAAGGCAATCGATAAAGATGGGGTACTCGGATGATGCTTCACCGAGGATAATTGCTTTAAGTGCAAGAACTCTCTATTATGCTTCCTAATCAATGCAATGGTGAGTCGTGGAAATCCTTACATACATAGTCCCAAATCTAAGGTCAACTATGCCTAACTCTATTCATGTCCCGGAGGAGAGATTAAATAACCTCTCAACCTCGCACTCGAATAAAGTTGCAATGAGCTCTAGGGATTCCAAGTAATAAATCGCTTCTTAATTATAGACCTAACCCTTTGGTCCAGGCGGAAGGTCTCTAGCAACAATTAAGCCCTAGATACTAAGATCCCCTCAATGCTTCACTCCATTGCACGCACAACTAGGCCCTATCGGAGGTTCATCCCTTAGACCATTCACTCTATTATGGCCGCAAAGAACTCAAGGAACGGAGGTAGAATCTATCACGTCAGAGGGGAAAGGGGACGCTCTTGTACCTCTCGACTCACCCTCTCAACCCTCTCCAACCTAGCTTTGTCTAACGCTCGTGGTGTGTCACTCACTCACAAGGTTACCAACAAGAACTCTCAACCCTAGTGTCACTCTAGGGGAAATGTTCATATAATCAAGCATTCAAAGTTGGAACTCACAATAAACATCAATTTATTGAAAGCATAATAAAAAAGTTCAAAGAAACGAATACATCCTAGGGTTCACAATCACCCAAGTACCTACTAGGGGTTTAGCTCTCCATGGAGCTAAGTACAATCAAAGAAATCAAATGTAAAAGCAATGAATCCATAAAGAAACCCCCTCGATGATCGTGTCGATGGTCTTGCGGAGAGTCCTCTACTCGTGGTCCAAGGATTCCCTCGTCCGGTATAGGATACGCCTCGACGGAAGCTCCCCTACCAACCTTCTTCCTCAGGAATGACGATGTCGGAGCTGTAGAACCTCTCCAAAACCTTGGCCAATACCCCTCAAAACCCTAGCCGAAGCCCTCTCTCAAGTTGGGAAAAAGATGGAGAAAATAATACCAAAATCGGGGCTGAATTGGCTTTACATAGAGCTGGAATCGGGCAACTCCACGGGCGTGGACGCTACACGCTCGTGCGGAATTTCCACACGGGCGTGGATAATTTCCACACGCCCGTGTGGATTCTCTGCTTCTCGATTTCTCGGCCGGGCGTGAGCGATTTTGCTACGATGCTTTCGCTACGCCTTCGGCTCGAATAACTTCCCCAATTCCATACTTTCATCGGGTAACGCAAATGGGCACACGCTCCCCGTCGTGAATCACTTGCTTCTTCAATGATATATATGTTGGTGGAGCTCCCGTTCTTATATGCATAAGACGGAATGCTCGAGTGTGATCGCCTTTTGTGCCGCTCCAAATGGATGTGCTCACTCGAATGCGAGGAGGTTGGCACACACTCTAGCATCTCACACCCGTCCCTATGTCTTCGCGTTTGAACCTTAGCAAAATCTCCTCCAAAATAGGTGCATTATGATCCACATTGGCCTATTTCCTTCATACTCAGCCTCACAACCATACCTGCATAAAAGTAACATAAAAACACACATATTAATGTAAAAACCTGAGAAAAGTAATGCTCAACTTAAGGAAAGAATGCTTCGCATTCGTATCACACAAGCACTTATCAAGTTTGTTCCCCTTTTTCTGTTTTGAATCGATGATATGAAGGTATGCCCAATGCACTTTAAATTTTTAATCTATTATATATTATATCAAAGTTTTATGATTTTTCTTTTTATTGTGTTGTGTGGTTTTTAATTATGTTGATGTGCTTTGGTTGTGGATTATGATGTAATCATCATGGAGGCATGCCACTTGTACATTAAATTTTTAGAGCATTGTATATTATGTGAAAGTTTTATTATTATTATTATTTTTTTAGTTTTCTCCTTATGATGATATGCTTTGGTTGCGGGTCTTGATGTGATTATGCAAGTATATCCCTTTCACTTTAAATATTTAATCCATTGTATATTATGTGAAAATTTTCTAATTTTTTTTGTTTTTGTCCTGTGGTTTTTTTATTATAGGCATGTTACTTGCACTTTTAACTTTTAATCCATTGTATGTTCTGTGAAATTTTTAATTCTAGATTCTTATGTTTTTTTTAATGTACAATTTTTCCTTTAGGTGCTGTGTATTGGTTGTGGGTGATGAAGGGATAATCAATCTTATGTATAAGTATGTTATTTATACCACAAATTTTTAATCTGTACATAATTTTGTGAAAGCTTTTCTTTTTTATCTATTATTATTTATTCTATATGTCTGTTAAATTCTATTAATAGTTTCTTTTTCAATGATTTTTTTCCTCTTGTTGCTATGGCCTTGTTGTGGGTGATGATGTGACCTTCAATTATATTTGTTGACCAATAATTATCAACATTAGTGATTAATCTCTATAATTACATAACTATTCCCTCACAGTGAGCATGGGTATTGTGTGAGGCACATTCATACCAATTTTAGAAAGACCTTTAAAGGCAAAGCACTTAAAGACTAGCTGTGGCCTTGTGCGAGGGCAACTTACAATTTTGTATATGAGAAAGCAATGGAAAATCTCAAAAGGATGTCTCTATGAGCATTTGATTACATGGAAAAAATTGAACCATGGAGTAAGGCACGCATCCAACCTCAATTTAACTATGATATTCTCTTAAATAATTTGTGAGAATGTTTTCACAGTCACATCCTAGAAGCTAGGATCAATGTTATTATTACAATGAATGAAATGATCATAATATAGTAGATGAAAAGAATCCAAAAAAAGAGAGATGCCATGCAAAAAGCAACAATCATTCACTATCCTAGATTCGTGAAGATCCTAAGAAGTTTAAGCAATTAGGTTTGTTTTATAACACCACATGGTCAGAGGGAGATAAATGCCATGTAGTAGGCCCTGATGGGTAGTTTTGTGGTGGATAAGAAAGAATGTAATTATTCCTACAGCAGATGGCAACTTAGTGATGTTCCATGTAGCCATGTGATATCAGTCCTCTACTATAATAAAGAAAAGCCTGAAAATTACTTAGATGTATGCAACAAGGTTAGCACCTTTATGGAAACATATAGGCACATCTTAAACCCTACCCATGACGTAGATTCATGGCTAAATAGTGACCAAGGTTCCATCATCCCACCTGAGCCAATGAACAAGAGAAGGGGTAGGAAGATTTTTCTTAGGAGAAAAGAGGTGGGTGAAAACATTGGTTTTACCAATAAAAAAGTTCAACAAAAAGGAAGTGAAAATGATATGCAATGTATTAAGTGCAGTAGGACACAATAACAACTACCATAGGGTTCAAGTTAGTGTCTTCATCACTGCTTGTGAAGTTAAAAATGTATACACTATACTAATATTGCTTTGAATTTAATTTGATGTGCATGTATGGAAGGTAAGGAGTGAAAGTTCAAGTGGGCAGGCAAGTCAAGTAGGCCATGAAAATCAATAGGAGATGGTATTTTTCTTTTTTTGAATTTTTAAAGGAGAATCCATTTATTTTCTTAGAGATCAATCTAATTTGTGCTATGTGAAAATTCAAGGCTGACACTTTAGTGTCAAGAAATCAAACTGAGGAAGATGCAACTGATAGACAACTCCGAGAAGATTTTTCTCACAAGTGAATATTGCAATTGGGTGATGTACTTTAGGGTTTTATTGAGAATGTTAACTAATTTTGTTTTATTTTTTAATCATTGTAAGTAATTAAAGGGCCTAATGAAACACTCCAAAAAGCAACACCCACAGGGGAAATTGAAGTGAGGATGTAAGAATTAAGAACATGAGGGCCCATGTCTCAAATTAGATATGGTTAGTAGTTCTTCATTGCCTTATTACTCATATAACCAATTGATACATTCTTTTTGTTGTTGTAGGTGTTTGCAAAACATGATTTAATAGTTATTGAAATAACATTTACAGGGGAAAATACAGTTAGGAGGCCAGAAATAAGTATTTTGGGAAAACACTACCAAATGAAACCACAACTTCACAACAAGCTTCAGGGCAGCCTATGCCATAGGTTACTATTGCAAATGGTTACCATTCTTTATGAAACTTTGTTCATGTAACTAATTTATATGTTTTAAACTTCCTAGATAGTTGCTCAAACCCTCTCCAAAGCACTACCTACAATTAAACTCAAAGGAAAAGGCCATAATTGTAAACAATAGGGTCTAAAACAAGACAAATGAAACATCATCTATAGTAATTCATAAACAAGTCTTGAAGAAAGTTATCTACAAGTGAGTGGAATATATGGCTAATGTAATTCAGGGCTTGCGTATATTATTGACTTGTTTTTTTGAAAATTACAGGTAATTGCACATCTTTTTCTAAAACTCCATGGGGCAATAGCTTGGAGAGAAACTCAAATAAAGAGGAGAGAATTAAATAGAAGGAGAGCCATAGAAACAAAGACAAATAAAATATAAGCTGCAACAAAAGTGGTTTGTCTTGGAAAAAATCCACCAAACAAGTCCTTTGCATCCAAATGCTGCAGGAGCTCCTGTACTTAAATCTCAAATGAAAGATAAGTAACTTAAAGAAAAAGGCAAACTGAGAGGTGATGACAAGAGAACGAAAGCATGGTTGCCATTAGAAGTTGGAGCTACTACTTCTTCAAACTGATATAAGTAAGAAGACTTCTTGAAGGATTTTCACCAGTCCTTTCTACATGAATGTCTTTGGTGCAAAATTTTTATTTATTTGTGATGGTATGTTAGTTACCTTTCTCAAGTGGCTCACAAGTGATTTTGTTTTGTAGTATTTTGTAAAGCTATAAATTTATTAATAAAAAAGTTTCAATTGTGTAGTAAATATTATTTTGTAAAGTTACTAATTCAATATAATAGTGCCAATTGAGGGTTGATTAGTATTTTCATGTCCTGTAAATTTTAAACTGCCTTTCTGATGTAAGTGAAAACAAAATCACTCAAATTTACTAACAATTATATTCACAGTTTTTAGGTTGCAAAAATGAATGGATGTATTCCAAAATTTGTTCATAAGTGCATATTGGAATCTTCTTCGTAGGTTTATTTACTTGAATTTCATTTTTTACTGCGGAGATTTATAATTCATCCACTGAAATCATTTATGGTTTAGTGAAAAGTAAGAGTTGACAACACATATTCTCATTGGGATATATACTAAATATATTCCATTTTTTCAATGTGGAAACCTAACTTACATCAAACTCGGCTTATATATGTCAAACCGAGTTTACATCAAAGTATAGTTTCATTTATTTCAAACTAAAATTCAACTCATTCATTCAAATGACCTAAAAGAATACAATTGAATCGATCCGAAATAGATAATACAAATCAATATAGAACACAAACCAATTGACAATCCCCAATTCAAACTAAATAATAACCCAAAAGGAAAAAAATGCAATAAAATTAGTGAAAAAAAGAAAAAGAAAAAGTGATTGCAACACACTTAGGAAGAGTTGAAACCACAGTGACAAGTCATCCATCTCTCTTTCTTGCTCACCGGCCATGGCAAGGACACTGCCTACACTTTCTTGCGCTTGCTTTATCCCTTAATAGAATGAGGAATGCGCCTTCTCTCTCTCTCTCTCTCTCTCTCTTGCTCTCACTCTATGTGTGAGTGTGTGTGTGTGTGTGTGTGTGTGGGAGTGAAGGAGATGATGGTGACCACTTGAAAGGAAGGGACTTTTGTGCCACGTGTTGTGGACATTGATGTGGCTTAAATTAAGTGGCGTGGCCCATAGTGATGACGTGAAAGGGACATCTAGGCAGGCATGTCACCCACATGCTAACAATGAATTTTCGGTCTCTACACCACCAAATGTGGGCAGGAATCTCTTGGGTGACCTACAGATGAAACAAAATTAAAGTTGGGTAACCATTTTTATTCAAATTGAAGTTTGGACCCAAAAATGAAAAAAGAGCATAGGTTCTCTATTTTAGCCTTTTTAGTCTCTTATATCCTAGTTGTAATTACAAAAATAATTACTTCTTTCAATTTGTATTGGTTGGGGCTATAAAATATAAATCGGCTATAGTTATCGATGTTTTGGAAGGTTTTTTTTTTAATTTTATTGAATTTGCAAAATTTGTGAAACCTGAAGTTTTGCGGTTTTGTGGGTTTGGTCAATATTTTCAATTTTTGTTGGCTAAAGGCCAAAACTTTCAATTCCCTTCTTTCTCTCTCTTTACATCATATATATGTATATATCTAGTCCTTTAAGTTAATCTAAATTAATATAAAAGTGATAAATCAATAATAATTTTTTTTATTAGAACTAGATAGAATTCATAAGAGATTTTTATTAAGTAGTGCATTTTAATATTGTATTTACCAGAATAAACATGTTGGGTTTATTTACCAACATGGCATATGTCCATAGGCCCATTTAACAATTCTTCATGGCACATAATTCTCCTCTTCAGCTCTAGTTGTGCTTCACTCGTCTCCTCTTCTTACATCAGCAAAAAAAGTGCTTCACCTTCAAAGACATCCCCTTTGCCAACTACCCATGTATCCTCTCGGGAAATCTCCTCCACAGCAACATCATGGAAGTCATGTCAACCCACCGCCTTCTCTCCATCTCCCACATTTGCTCCGCCAAGGTTAACTCCCTAATCAAAGCCATCCTTCGCTAGTACTCCAACCCCGCCTTCCACCTTACTAAGCTTAAGACCAAGTTCTTTACCCTCGTTTGCAAAAGTGATCATGAGAATGATATCCAACAAGAGGTGTGTAGGTGTTACTGATATAGGAGAAGCATACACAAAAGAGTGACTTCATCTAAGTTGAAAAATTTTATCTTGATGTAATTAAAAAGTCAAATGATGAGTTGTTAAAGTCATATTGGAGTATCAACATTGTAATTAAGAAGTGTTATCTACTAGGTTGAGGGCGATGATTGGGTAGAGTATTGTCACAAATGATATGCTTGTTTTATTGCATCAAAGGATTGCTACAATGGGTGGTATATTCTGTTACAATGAACTTATATATAATGAATACAATCAAAGGCGATGGGGCCATGATTACTCTATTCTCCCTTCTTCTTTGTTTCACAACATCTTCTTTATCTTCTCTACTCTTTTTTTCTCTCCTCCTTAACCTCCATTTCCTTTGTTTAGTTTGCTAATTCATAGCAGCTTTAACGGCCTCCCTATTTCTAACCAAGTATTTCTAACCAAGTAACGCACAACATACAACGAGGCCGACAAAAGCCCTTCGAAGGATGGAGAGGAGTTCAACGACATTGTTAGTGAGACAGATGCACTCTCCGCAAGTGTATGGATCGTAATAAGTAATAAAGTGGTACCCGCCAGGAGTAGGGTCGTCGAACCTCAGGACTAGACTTCTAGTACTAATTGCTCCTCCAATGTCTAGTAGATCAAGAATTGGTTGGTAGAACAATCACTAAAAAAGAATAAAAAGATAAGGGTGAAATTATCAGGAAGACTAGGATTGAGTTTTCAACAACAAGAGAGCAATGCCCCAGGATGATTCCTATGTGCTATAGTGTACTAAATTGCTTCTAATGTCTATGAGGTACATCCTAAGATACTGGTGGGTGCTCTAAAGCAATGTTGCATCTATGGCTATCAAATACGTCAAGTTCTGCAAGTGTAACTACGGGCTTCATACACACCAAGTTTTGCAACTACATTAGGTAATCACAACTACGGTAATCCACACACACCAAGCATCTATGCAAATTAAGCACATCAAGTTATGCAAACACATGAATAAACACAATAATACAATAGGACTCCATAGACATTAAAATCAAGTAGTCAAAGTACAAAAAGCAATATAGTTCATCATCCGGAGGCACCGTGGAATGGTTAGCCCCTCATGATTTCATACAACTGAGAAAAAACATGGAATGTACTAAGGTAAGAAAACATTATTCTTCCTTTTACAAATTCCTCTTAGTTGTGCTTCAAAAGCTTCATGGATGAGCTAACTACACTTCTCTTATGCCTCCAACTTGACCTTGATCCCCTTAGATGGTGTGGTGAAGCTTAGTCATCCTCCTCCTAAGAGTTCCCCTCTTTTTAGAAGAAAACCCCCGATGAAAAGATGAGAAGAAACCCTAAATCTAGGAGTAAAAAAGGAACTCTTGAGCTCGACACAGTCTAGCATGGTCGTGCTCAGATCAACCATGCTCTTCTAAGGAACTTTTGAGTGAACTGGCTAAATGTCAGCTAGAGATACTCAAGGGGAGAGCACGACCGTGCTCTGCCCATGCTTCTGTGCAAGGTTTACACTGGGCGTGCTTCCCTTGTTAGCAGAGGGTGCTTCAATTCAGAGAAAATAACCGGGAGAGAGCACGATCGTGCTTAGCTTGGAAGCACCCCTCCTACTTGGGCAACTACTGAGGAATCTTTAGACAATGATAATCACCGAGATAGAGAATGATCGTGCTCTACCCATGCTTGGCTTGGACACTTAGCAAAATCTTCATTATTTGCTTGTTTTGTCCTCGATTTCACTCCTAATTGCTTTGAACCCTAAATTCCTGCACCATAAACAAATATACCTAGAATAGCATTGAATATATCCAAAATGTGCTTAAACACAAGCAAAAGAATGAATTGAGAGTAAGTAAAACACGATATGAATTGCACTCATCAGAATTTTCAGGCAAAGTAAGTGTCTAACCTTGCCAACTTTGTTCCAGTGATGAAGTGAGTATTGGAGGACATGAATGGAATATGAAGGGATTAAGGGGGAACTAGTTCCTTCAACGACTCATCAACAAGCATAGCAAGAAAAGGGAATGCGGATCCCAAGGTGGTGAATGTTGACCGCAGAGTAATCGACAGTCATCAAGCTCCTCCTCTCCACACAAGAAGTGCCCTGAATTAAAGGGTTTGATGTGCTATGCCCCCTTTCAATTTAGACAAACATGCTCTACTTTTTATAAAAAATGCGCATATGAGCATATTGGTAAATAAACCCTAACATGTGTATTTCGGTAAATAAATATAAAAAGGCAATAATTAAAAAAACCGAATCCATAAATTGGAATTCATAAAGTAACCTTAAAAGTTAAAACATATTTATTTCACTTTTAGTAAGATGTATGGAGGTTTTTTATTTTAAAATTTTAATAATCTTACATTAATAAATAGCTATTTAAAATACTAATTCTAGTGTTCAACACTTTCCAATTCATTTTTAATAACTTTATAATTAAACATTAAATTTATAAAAAAATAAATTATAAATAATTCCACAATAAAATTTAAAAAATCTTACTTTATTAAATGGCTACCTGTCAAACACATGGACACAGAGTTTTACATATATACATACATCTTCTTATCTATCTACTTGAATAAAGGATGTATTACAATAATAAATAGCTTCTTGTGAAACACAATGAATGTTTTAAATAATGAATCTACTGTGACTTTCATGACTCACCTCCTTCCATTATTGGTGGACATCTCAATGTTTAAAGTTATTTAATGTTTTTGTTGCAACTGTTTTAAGTACCCAGTAAAACTAACTATAATTAATTGTTTGTACATTCTATCTCTAATTTCAAAATTGGAATGAATATTTTTTCAGTTTAGACATTGAATTTAGATGTATAATAAAATTATCATAGTATCATTTTTCTCGGTCTAAAGACATTGGGTGACTAGGTTTGTAATTATAGACATGTATAGATGGGAGATATTTTCTAGATAGCCTAATTTCACTAACATAGAGCATATTCAACCATTATGTACTTTTATTTTTGACATGTGTAGTAGAATTCACATTTCATTCGAACAAATGGAATCCAAATATTACTGGGCTACATGACCTTTGGTTGCACACAACTAGTTCGTTCTTGAGAATAAGATTTTTTTTTTTTTCATGCACCGAAAAATAGATTCAAAAATAAATAAATTCAAATGGACTCTTAGAAATTTTCATCATATATTACCATATATATTAAGAATATTAACTACATTAATAAACATTTTATACATTTCATTCATGGAGACGTCATCATGTGTTATTTAAAAAACATAAATAATTTATATTGTATTATTTGTTGAAAAGCCGAATGGAAATGAAAGAACAAGGAATTTTACTTTATTTGGATGAAGGAGCATCTCAATATTAAATTAATTTATGCTTCAGTTTTGTGACTTTGTCAAAAATAAAACGTGCATCTTATTCAGTAAAATATTTATATTATTATTATAATTATAATAAAAGATTAAGGTTGCATAGGCAATGACCATGAGTGCATTCTAGAAAGAAGCAGGAGCCGCACACAATAATATTTGACTAATAAAGCTACCAAATAAATACCTTTCTTCGCATTCTGCACAAACCAGTCTAATTAAATGATTATTCTGCTATTGACCAAATCAGTTGTAATACAAATTATTTTGAAAGTACAAATCACCAAAACATGAATGAAGTAATAAAAAAAAAACACAGAATACATGTTTTATTTGGATATTTTAAAAAAAAAATTATATGGGCTAACACTAGTATAGCCTAGTAGTAAAATACCTTATTAGTAAATGGATAGATGCAGGTCCCCGCGCCCACAATACTATAAGAGTACCATTTATTCACTATTTATCAACGCATAGTATTGTAGCCTATTGTTCATTTATTGTCTACTAAGTTTTAATGTGGGTCTTTTGTGATAAAAGTTATATTCTCCATTTTTGTAAAGGTGCATGACAGAGGCATTTACCGTTATAGATTTTTGTACTTAGTTTATTCTTTAGTGGGGTGCTGGTCCCTTTTATCCATTTATGTATATAACAAAGATTAATTAACAGTAAAACAAATTTGAAGAAAAAAATACATTTAACTCTTGATAATGTTAATCATCTATTTAAAAAATGGACTAATCAACGAATATATTTATTTTTTAGTGTCAATTTTTTTTATCACATTGTTGTACTTATCCATTTTGAGAATGACCCAAGAAGATATGATGTATATTGGGTTTGACCATGATAAGTTCTTCAATATGCTTTTAATATTATTATTTATTTATTTATCTCGAAAACTAGTGTTCATCCACATAATTAGCACAGAAAACATTGTATCCATCCCTCTAATTGCTCTTCGTTTTTTTTGACAAATGATTACCACAAGGACTTAAAGATAAAGGGTATTTATAATGAAAAATTTCTAGGCAATTTTAGTAGTAATGGGGGTGGGGCGGGGAATCCCTCCCGTCGGGCGGGCCCCGACGGGAGGGATTCCCCTAACACACCTGGCGAGGCGAGGCAAAAATTCCTCCCCGCCCTGCCTCCCCTGAGGATTCCCCAAAAAATATATTATATATTTTTAATATATTTATTAAAGATTATTTCAACATTAACATAATATTATATATATATAATCAATAAATATTTATTTGTTAATATTTTTTTAGTTATTATTATGGAACTCACAATTATTTCATACAACTTATTAACTATTTAAATTTATATATTTCATTAAAACATATTTATTTAATAAAATCTTAAATTATTTTAATAAAATTATTATATAATATATCTACAAAAATTAAAAATTCAAACTTCTAATTTTTCAAATTTCTAATATTCATAAAAAAACTAATTATTTATTTAATTTAAATGAATTGGATAATTAGGTAATTGTAATTTGTCTCAGATTTTTATTCAAATATCCATGTGTTGATACATATAAGCATTATATTTTTTTATTCAAATATCCATTTGTCTAGATTTTTTCATCATACATTATATTTTTTATTTTCAATTCTATATAGCATCTTTGCATGTGTAACATAAATGCATTAGAAATATTATAGTTATTTATAGAAAAGTTTTATATTAATGTTTTGGGCGGGGCGGGGATTCCCCGAGGGGTGGGGATCCCCGCGGGAGAGTGAGCGGGGGAGGATTTTTCCCCCGCGGAGAATTTTAACCAGGGAATCCCCGCCCCGTGCAGAGCGGGGATGGGGACGGGGATCCCATTCCCCGCCCCACCCCCATTCCTAAATTTTAGTCCTAATTAAAAGACTAAAATTTTTTTTTTTTAGCTAAAAAAATAAATGAGTGTGTTAAATGTGCATGACTTATATATACTTTGGTTAATATTTTGTTATTTATATATTTGTTATGCTTTTAAATCATTGTAACTCCTCATAAGCTGCTTGTAGACTGATATATATATATATATATATAATTTAATTTTGAAAATGAAATTTACTTTATTGGAAGAGTTAAAATTATTGATATGTAATTAATTATTGCTTAACTAAAACAACTCCGGTTAGCATACTGTGACTGTGGGCATGTCACAAAAATTTATCCTTTGTCTCTGTAAATCAGTATTATGATTCTACCTTTTCCTCTTGGCTCACATAATTATCTGTTTCACCATATAGGTTTTTTTTTCTAAATTATTATAATCTTATTATAATTCAGGTTGATATTTTGTTATTTTAACTGGACTCTATTTATGCATAAGCAGCATATATATATATATATATATATATATATATATATTGAATCTCAAAAAATTTTGAACTACAGAACAAATACATAAATACAATATGCATGGTAGCAAAGTTGGCATTTCATTTTTTTTTTTTTGTCATTTTAACTAGAACGAGTCAAATTCCTACACTTCATATCAAGGTTTTTATAATTTTCAGAGGTTTGAGTCAGTATATAGACATATAATAAAAATTCTAATATTATAAGTAAATAATTCTCTGTAATGGAAATAGTTATCATACTTGAGTTTTGATAAATCTGGTTTACATTTATTGCCATAAAAAATAAGTGCAATTTGGAGTAAAAATTTCAATTATTAATACTATATTTAATATATACAAAACTTAAATATAATAAAAAAATTTTAATTTATTTCTTAAAACACTTATAACACATTATATATATTCTAATGATATTTAAATTTATTTTTTGAAATATTCTGGGAGCAGATTATACATGTATGCATCAATTTTATTTTTATGTTTTTTTGAAAAAAATATATATTATTTAAAAAAAACACAGAAACTTTGAATTCAAACTAATATATATATATACACACACGTAATATCCAGATTCTGATAATTTAAATTAATAACCCCACATCTAATAGGGATGGAAAATTTTCGCAGTTATACACATGGGTTAGATTTAAACATGTAAAATTTCTAGGTCAAACGGGTGAGATCGACTTTAAGATATATTGGTCAAAACATACAAACAATCCCACTGGATTTTACCCTTCATTATATATTTTATATAACAAGTGGATTTACAATCCCACTGGATTTTACCCTCCATTATATATTTTACGACTGCGAAGTAGCATGGAAGTAGTGAATAAAATAGAAAGAAAGAAAGAACTAAAAAACTTCTTTCTGCTAGGAAATTGGGGAAACTTCAAACTTTAGGTTGTTTAAAAATCAATCAAGCAGGTCAATCTTGAATAAGCTCCAGTTTCATCAATTAAAACGTGCACTTTAATCAAAACAACAGCAACAACAATGAGAAACAGTATTATAAATAAAATAGTTAATGCAACCACAAGAAAACTTTTAAAGCATATATATATATATATTCTGTCCATGTGTATTGCGCGGTCCATGATATGATATCACAAGAAGGTCTTCTAGAAACTATGAGACTAAAATAAAACCACATATATATTCAATCACACAAATGCAAGAATAACCCACTATTGTTGACCCAAAAATCCTCTTCCACCAACCATTATCTCCACACCCACCTCTCCATATATATATATATATATATATGGATAATAACAAAACAAAGGAAAGAAGCCCAAAGACAAAAAGTAGAGAAAGAAGGAGCAAATTAAGAGATCTAGATGGAGCTTGAAGCATTTCCTGCAAAGTTTTGCAAAGGAGTGAGGTCATACTGGAGAAGAAGAAAGTATATAAAGCTAGAGAGCTCCGGCAGCAAAACTGCAGGTGTCCGAGTGGTGCGTCTCGGAGATGGTACTCACCACCAGAGTACTCATCGACGGTTTTGGAGGTTGAAACGGGTAATCAAGTTGAAGATCAAGGCATGGTCTCCGTTCCGTTTGATGGCCAAGTTACGAGATGCGTATATAGATGCCATGCTGAGGTTGGCTGGGAAGGGAAGTGGCTTGACCATCTCGGCCGGGCCGGAGCCGCTCTGGGATAGGAGAATCCCGAGGAGCCGCACGGTTAAGCCTGCCCGAACTGAGTTTGAGCAAAGACTTATCTTTGAGATCTATAGATCTCTTGTTGTCTCTGGTGAGATTGCACCCAAACCGGAATTGACTGATTAATTGATCATCAATAATAACTGCTAATCATGGTGCTGTGGTGTTGTTTTCTTTGTTTCTTTATTTATTTATTTTTCTTCTTTGGAAATGTATATTACCCTTTTATTTGGTTTTTTTTTTTAATTTTTGTTTAAATCATGTTATGTGAGCTGCTTGGACAAATTGCAACCAAGAGAAACTTAATTATGAATGTGATTTTATGTTTTACTTTTACATAATTGTTGGTTGGCCTTTAACTGATTTAGCATGTGATAAAATATTTAATGAATTAATGATCTAGAATATGTTCCATTTTTTAAAAAAAAATTGAATAAATCATTTCTATTTTGAGAAAATAACAAAGAGTATAACATACCAAAGAAGTCCCCAGTTTTAAGTAGTACTGTATTTATAAATATTCGCCATATACCCTAAACTTTATTAAATATATATATAGTTATATGAAGAGTACAAGAACCAGAGATTTGCTTTTTTCTAGAACTAAGCAAATTCAGTATAGTACAACATGCTATCGAAAACACAAAATTGACTCAAATAAAAAATAAAAATAAAAAATTCTAACTCTAAACAAAGACTAAACAAAAACTTGAGTTAATAGATAGATCGGTGGACTAACCTTTTAATTATAGTTTAATTTTCTCGGATTGTGAAATGAAGTAGTCATGCTTAGATCTGAATCTAATTATGTGGGTCAAAGACATTGACACGGCTGGCTTGAGAGTAATTAATGGTTGCGGATCATACTTGGGCACTAATTGTAGATCAGTCTAATATTGATGATGCCATAAAGTTACTTACTTACTTTATTATTAATCAATAGAAATATAGAACCATAACAACTTCTGCCAACCATTTTGATTGTTAAATGTCTAATGACACATGTAATGATGTAATCATACGTAAATTAAATGAAGAATTATTCAGTCTTGACAAAGTTTGGTTACCGGTCGTGTAACACAAACACGTTGCACATTCAATGAATATTGAAACATCTCATTGGTAAGTTTGACAGTGAAGTCTTAATTTAATTTCCATCGCCGTAGTACTGTTTAATCCAATATATGCAATTTATTTTCTCTTTCCTCTATTTTTTTAAATCTATTTTTTTATTTTTTTTCTTCCTTTCTTTACTAGAGTATCTTTTTTTGGGTAGCCACAACCTTCGACATAACCTCATTTTTGTATAAATGTATAAAAATCAAATGAACCATCAAGTTGGGAACTATCAAAACCTGTGACTTTATAAGATTTAGTGATTTTTTTTTACTAAATTATAATCAGAATATTTTGTGGTTTAATTAAAGTTAACTTATATTTAAATATAATTAGTCAAGGGTTCTAACTAGGAAAATTAGCTTCTTATATGATAATGATGAAATTTTCAAAAATTATTTGTAATTAAAACTTAAAAGAGCTTTTTAAAAATTAAAATTCTAAAAAGTACACACCCATATAAAAAGTTTTTTTTTTTGTTTGGCTTTATTATTTAACCACATATTTTTTTCTGGCTCCACCAAGAAAATCTTCAAAAATTCTAATAAAAGGAAAACAGAAGTAAACATTCATTGATAATCCTAAGCTTCATTGTAGTGCTCTTCAGCATTAGAACCAATAAACTAAAGTCTATGCATTCACACTTGCTCTTGTTACCAATAATGAATAAAGTTCATATTGAGACATGTCAACAATTTTGTCTTCTGATTCACACATGCAGGCTCCATCTATCTACCACGGCATCATTTTTCATTTGTAGAATATCAAGGCGAATCAACTTTAATATAGGACTTCCACATATATCATATTGGTCCTTCACACCAAAATCATTTAACAAAAAATGTAAAATATTTGCCCATTGTAGATAAAAGTGGTAATATTAGCAGTTGGTTTGAACATCTTCAAATGAAAACGGTTGGATGTTTGAAATGGAAAAAACAATATGTTTACAGGGTTTGAAAAGTCAATAAGAAAATCCATTACCTTTGTTGCCTGCTAAAGTAGAAAAGGGTAAATTGTTTACCATTTTTCTTGCAGGGCATGAATTTCCAGAAAGGTTGCTCAGGCTGTGCATTCTATTAAAAAAAAAACCAAAACTTATAATATTTAAAAAAATATTCATTTTGTTTCTTCAATTGAACATAAATTGTTTAATTTATTTTTTTAATATTGTTTGTATGAGCCATGTGCAACTAGTGATCAAAACATTATTAACAATAATAATTTTAAAATTTAAAAATTATCAAAAAAAATTACAATGAAATGAAATTGATAGTTGAAATCTTAGCTTGATATTTATATTCTCAAGAGATTTCATATTTTAAAATTATTGTTAAAAATTTTCGTTGCCATGTCTCCAAATACTTCTTTTCCAATGTAATCTGATTAAAAAAACTGATTGAACCAATCATCTCTGGTTCAATAATACAAACAACTCTTTAAAATCTTCATAGTTTGAAATATCTTTTCTATAGTAGTAGAAACAAGATAATATTAAGACCAAATTAACAAGTAAATATATAAGAGGATTTGAACAAGACTATTAATTCCATTGCCTTAAAATATCTCCTTATCAAAGTGCATATCAATAATATAACTAAGTGAGTATCCAATTGATTTTCAACTCAAGAACCTTTTGGATGAAATTTGGCAAAGAGATTAATTTACATTTATAGAAATTATCAAAAAATCAAATAAGATAATAAAATAAATCAAAAGTAAATAAGAGATGAATAAAGTAGACTTTAATTTATCACCTCGGACAAAGTATGATTTTAAATTAAGACATGGGGTAAGCAATATAGAGATAGACGAAACAAAAATTAAGGAGAACAGACAAATAATTGGTCTGAGAATGAGAGGAAAAGAAGAGAAAGGTGTTGATTATGAAATTCCATTTGCCTCCAACAATGAGGTGGAAGTGCAGGTAGAGATCTGCCAACTTCCAAAGAGGATGATAACTAGATTTGGAAGTTATGTTGAATTGAATTGAAGCATGAAGCGAGAATGTCAACAAAATAGCATGCTCAAAAGAAAAAAAGTGATGCAGCGGTATACTCGAACTGTTGATTCGCGTACAAATACCCAGTACAAGTCTTCAAAACCTGTTGATCAAAGATAGCCAGGAATTGAAAAAGAGAGTAACTATTACCAAAACTGATCCTACTCTCGCCCATAGGCTTACATTAAATAGGAAAAATCAAAGATATGAAAATAATCCTAAAACGGAGATAATTAGAAAATATACCAAAAATGGTAAATTTTCAAATACCGGAAAGAAATAAAAGAGTTAACAAAATAAATACTAACGCCATAAACGGTTTACAAATCAGAGATTTCTAGCCAAAGGAATAGCGAAATCAATTATTACTAAAAATAGCAAAATCAGGGTTTTCGAGGCCTAAACGATGGAATTTGGCCCGTTTCCCATCGGACTAGGCCCAAGAAACCCAAAAACTCCACCGCCCGGTGAATTACTAAAATACCCTTATTACTTCGAGTCCCATTTCCACATGAACGCGCATGCCATCTCCTCAATACGGCCCGCATCATTCTCTCCAGGCGGGATAGAATTCGACCCCGAATTTTCATCATCTGAAGAGTCTCCATAGTAGGGTAACAAATGTTTGATATTGAAGACATCCGCCGTTCGGATATGGCTAGGGAGTTGAAGCCGGTAGGCATTGGAATTAATCTTCTCAATAATCTCGACAGGCCCAATTTTTTTTGCCTTGAGCTTACTATACTCCCCAACAGAAAAGCGCTCTTTAGATAACACAGCCCACACAAAGTCACCCACCTCGAACTCACTATGGCGGCGGTGTTGGTCAGCATGCCCCTTGTAACGTGCATTTGAGAAAGTTAAATTGTCAAAGATGGTCTTGTGAATGTCTTGTAACCCCGTGACAAAATCAGCAGCCTTTCCATGGACTTTAGTCTTTGCGGGGGAAGGGAAGGAGGTCAAGTGGTCCACGTGAAGTGTCGAATACACCACACGAAATGGGTGAACCACGCACTCATTGGTAGCAATGAA
>NC_052490.1:4876157-4926785 GCF_009730915.1 Dioscorea cayenensis subsp. rotundata
ATGAAGATGTTCCTAAATCTCCAATTCTAGAGGGATTGAGTATAAACCTCGTAGTGCCGTATCCCTTAAGGCTCAAGAAAGAATAGGAAGATGCTCAATTTAAAAAAAGTTCCCCAACATCTTCAAGCAACTTCACATTAACATTCCCTTGGTTGAAGCTCTCTCACAGATGCCCAAGTATGCTAAATTTATAAAGGATCTCCTCACCAACAAGAGAAAACTAGAAGACTTGGAGACTGTGACTCTATTTGGGAATTGCTTTGCTGTGATCCAAAAGAAACTGCCCAAGAAACTCACTGATCCTGGCAGTTTCATCATCCCCTGTGTGATCAGGGAAGGAATGCAAGAAAATGCTCTAGATAATTTTGGGGCTAGCATAAATGTGATTCCATACAACTTGTTTTTGAAGCTAGGATTAGAAGATCTGACGCCCACATGAATAACACTACAGCTTGCAGTTGTTTAGTGCGAAGACCTCGAGGAGTAGTTGAGGATATTCTCGTGAAAGTTGACAAGCTCATTAATCTAGTGGACTTCGTAATCTTTGATGTGGATGATGATGTTGAAGTCCCTTTGATTCTCAGATGTCCATTCCTTAACACCTCGAGTGCTTTAATTGATGTCAAGGGAGGCAAGATGACCTTGAGAGTTGGAGATGAACATGTGGTCTTCACCCTCCCTGAATCAATGAAACACACACTTGATTATGATGATACTTTATATTTTACTGATAATATTGATTTAATCATTTCTGATTGTGTGTAGGAGGTTCTGACTCTAAATACTTTGGACGAATACTTGGATGTGATCGAGATCAATGAAGTTGAAGATAAGACCCCCACTCCTCCACCAATACAACAAGTGGCCCAAGTGAGAAGTAACTCACCACCTCGTGGCAAGAAGAAGATAACTTTGATGAGGATGTGGAGGAAAACACAAGAAAAACATAAGAAAAGTGTGGATGTCACCGTGTTGCTACCCCGAGAGGTAGATTGCTTATACTCTAAGAACAAAGGTAAGTTCAAAGTTTTTTCATATCTTTCAATGAATTTACAGGGTAGCAACACTTCACTGAAGAATGGAGGTGACTCTCCCCCGTTTGTCCCACCATGATCATGAGGTAAAATGAATCAAGCTAACGATGTTAAACAAGCTTTTAAATTCAATGCACTTTCATTTTTGTATTCTTTGAGTGGTTAGTGTTCTCATTTTCATCTTCTTTGAGTGTGTAGTGGTTCATGTTCTTAGTTAATGTTCATGTTTTAGTCATTTTGTTCATCGTTTTTACTTAACTTTTCATGCATGTTGTTATGATGCCTTGAGTTATTTGATGTTTTGATGCCATGAGAGTTAATTCTTGAGTATTTATGTGCTTAATATGACTTTGTTTTCATTGTTTTTAGGGTTTTGAGGAGGTTATATTGATGCAAAACTGGAAATAACCTATTTTTGGACTGTGAGAGTGCCCTTAAACAATTCAGAGGGATCTTGCGGGTGCCCTTGTACCCGCAAGGGCACCCAAGAATCGAGACAGAGGCACCTCATGGGTGCCCTTGCGCCGCAAGAGTACCCAATGAGCATTTTCAGAAACACCTCACGGGGGCTCTTGCACCGACAGGAGCACCCAAGTGAGGGACTTAAGGGGTCCCTCACTCATCTCTCATCTCTCATTCTCACTCTCTCCTTTTTTTTTCTCTCATTTCTCTTCCATTTCTCCACCAAATCTCCTCATTCTTTTTGCTTGAGATCACTCTCCTCTTTCTCTAAACTTGTTTTGTGAAGAAATTTTGAAGATTAAACACTCTTTTGGGCTGATTTGAGCACTTGAATCTCTCCATATACTCTAGGGCAAATGTAAACTTTTCATCACTCCATCCTTTGGTTTTTAATGGCTTTGTGGGGTGGATTTTTCAGGATTTTGGGTCTCTTTGGTTGCTAAAACAAGTGTGGAATGATTCTTGATGATTATAAATATTCTTGGCCATCTTTACAAGCAAAACTCTTGCAAATTTTTTTCAGGTTTACTGTAGCACTGGCATTTTTCACTAGTTTTCATTCCATTGAGCTTTATTTTGCTTGTAACTTGGTTTAATGGCGTCTTCTTTCTCTTGTAGACATGCAGGTTAAGAAGGTAGCTTACAAATGAGCTAGGAGGGATCGTTCTCCTCCTCCCGATGAGCCAAGGTTTTCAAGAGAAGATCATAAGACAAGATTTGCACTTTTATCATGAAAATGGTTTGGTACCATCCGGAGGATCAATTGGGACATGTTGAAGATGTTAGAATTGGATGGTATCATCTTGGAGCTTATTTCTCATAATGGGTGGGATAGATTGTTCTCCATTGAAGAGCCCACCTACAAATAACTCACCTTGGAAGTGTTGAGCACCGTTGAAGTTGTAAAGCATTGTCCGTTCACTCACCAAGCAAGTTCTATCTCTTTTCACGCATTTGGGAAGAAGCATCGGGTGACTCAAGACCAATTGGGTGTTCTTTTGGGACTCTATATGGATGCATACATGCACACACACCAGAGTTCAAAGCCCTACCTCATGACTTCCTATACCCCTTGACAAGTGAGACATATTGGAACTCCATTGCAAGTCGCTTGAAGACAAGGAAGGCCTCCCAGTTGTTGAACCTTGCTCATCGCCATATACATGTATTATTGACAAGAGGCATCGAGGTTGATTGGACTCGACTGGGGTGGTTTCACACACGGACTTATTGATGCTTTATAGCATTCTTAAGCGCTACCCCCTCCACAAGGGCATCTTCTAGTGGAGGTCCTAGCACATCAAGGGCAGTTTGTTCACCTTGGAGCTATCTTCGCCGGACCATATATTACACGGATGATAAAAGGTATGGATCTTATTAAGCGCACCTAAGGTATGATAGTCATCGGTGCCATTGTCCAGGTTGGGATGCAGACACTTGCATGCATTGGTATAGTTGAGAAACAGCGAGGTATTAACCAACTTGCTCGGTATCAAAGAACAAATGTACAAGACCCCGATCCTTCACACGAGGCAGACACAGCTTCTAAGTCTAAGTTTGAGTCTGAGTCTGAGCTTGAGCATGATTTCAGGGAGATTAGACCTTCACTTGAAGCAAAATTTAAAGAATTATGTACTGAGGTCTACCAATAGTTGCAAATTCTTGAGAGAGGACATAGAGACTTAGCTACATCACTGAGTCGCATTGACAGAAGCACCGCTAAGATCCTAGCATTTGTGCCCAGCTCATCATCATCAATTGACACCATATCTGCAGCTACCACTTGCGTGGCATCATCACTTCCACCGAACCCATAGGCTCACAGTACACTTGGACATCTCTTTGTTTCTATTTCTTTATTTGTGTATTTTGGTCATAAATTGTATTTTGTTGTTGTAGCTTGTACTGTTGAGTTAGTAATGGTTCAGTCCCTACTAAACTCTGTTTGTGTTGATGGATCCTTGTCCATATGTTCGTCTTCATTACTTTTACTTCTGGAGTTATGATAAGGTTTTTGTTGCTTTTAGGACTATTGTTAAGGATGCTTCACACTCCAGGACATCATTACATTATTTACCCTACATCCAGATCCACTTGTCATACATTTCATCGACTGACTGGGAAATTTTCTTAACTCCATCTTCTTGTACTTATTGCATATTTCCCACCCTGTTCTGCTGACATATGTATATTAGGGACAATGTACGACTTTAGGTGTGGGGATGGAGTATTTTACTTTGTTGCATGCTTGAACTACCTATGATAGCTATGATTTCTTGTTAAGGACTTCCTAGCTTAGTAGAATGATAGTTGTGAGTTGTACTTTATCTATGCTTGAAAGTTGTTCTGTTTCATCTTTAGTACACCTTTATACCTGTTCAAAATCACTTTTACCTTGTACAATCCAACCAATCCATCATAACGATTTTGGCAATAAAATGTTAAATTCTATCTTCAATACTCTTTTAAGAGCTTTGGTTCCTTTATTGTTTTCTCTAGCCTTAAGTGAAGTATTGTAGTGTGGTTTTTACTAGGGGACATGAGATACAGTATATACATGTGAAAAAAAAATTGAGTCTATGACAGTATTCCTCTGCTAGTTTAGTAGGAATGCTTCTATGTAGACTTTAATCGAGTAGGTTGGGTGGCTCTTATGCCTAATCAGCATGTGCATCCTTTAGAAAGATTGTAAAATTTTTTGGTGCATGATAAGTACTTGTGTGATATGAATGCGAAGCATTCTTTTCTTATGTTAAGCATTACCTTTCTCGGGTTTTTACACTAATATGTGTGTTTTTATGTTACTTTTATGCAGGTAGGGTTGTGAGGCCGATTATGAAGGAAAGAAGACAATGTGGATCATAATGCACTGATTTTGGAGGAAATCTTGCTAAGGTTCAAACGCAAAGACATAGGTCGGGTGTGAGATGCTAGAGTGTGTGCCAACCTCCTCGTATTTGACTTAGCACAACCATTTGGAGGGGCACAAGGGCAGTCACACTCAAGCATTCCGACTTATGCACATAGAACAAGATCCCCATCAACTTATCCGTCATTGAAGAAGCAAAGCGATCCACGACGTGAACGTGTGCCCGTTTGCGTTACCTAGATGAAAGTATGGATTCGGGAAGTATTTCAGGCCGGATAATGTAGCAGAGCAATGTAGCAAAGTACTATAGAAGCACTGTTCACAGACGGCCGAGAAAACTGCAGAACAGAGAATCCACACGGGTGTGTGGAAATTCCACATGCCCGTGTGAAAAATCCACAGGGGCCCAGTGGGCGTGGATCCCCGATTCCAGCCCTATTTAAAGCCGATTCAACCCCGATTTCAGCATTCTTTTCTCGATCTTTTCCCCAACTTGAGAGAGGGCTTCGGCTAGGGTTTTGAGACTTATTGGCTAGGGTTTTGGAGAGGTTCTTTGGCTCTGACATCGTGCGTCATTTGGAAGAAGTTTATTGGGAGAGCTTTCGTCGGCACCGATCCGACGAGGTATATCCTAGGCCGGATGAAGGACCCTTTGCGACGAGTAGAAGACTCTCCACAAGACCATCGACACGAGTATCGAGGGGGTTTTCTATGGATTCATTGCTTTTATATTCTATTTCTTTGATTGTAATTAGCCCCATAGAGAGCTAAACCCCTAGTGGGTACTTGGGTATTTGTGAACCCTAGGATGTATTCGTTTCATTAAATCTCTTTATTATGCTTTCAATTAATTGATGTTTATTGTGATCTCCAACCTTGAATGCTTGATTGTATAAATACTCCCCTAGAGTGACATTAGGGTTGAGAGTTCTTGTTGGTAACCTTGTGAGTGAGTGATACACCACGAGTGTAAGACAAAGCTAGGTTGGAGAGGGTTAAGAGGGTGAGTCGAGAGGTACAGGAGCGTCCCTTTTCCCCTCCGATGTGTTAGATTCTACCTCCGGTACTTGAGTTCTTTACGGCCATAATAGAGTGAATGGTCTAAGGGAAGACTTTCCGCTGGGGGCTTAGTTACGGGTGCAATAGAGTGAAGCGTTGAAGTGATCTTAGTATCTAGGGCTTAATTGTGGTTAGGGGACCTTCCACCGGACCAAAGGGTTAGGGTCTATAATTAGGAAGTGATTTAGCACTTGGAATCGCTAGAGCTCATTGCAATTCTATACGAGTGCGAGGTTGAGAGGTTATCCAATCTTTCCTCCGGGACATGTATAGAGTTAGGCATGGTTGACCTTAGATTTGGGACTATGTAATTAAGGATTTCCATGACTCAGTGTTGCATTAATTAGGAAGCATAATAGAGGATTCTTGCACTTAAAATGATTGTCCTAGGTGGAGCAATATCCGGGTACCCCATCTTTATCGATTGCCTTACCTTCTCATTTACTTGTGCTCTCTTACTTGTTGTATTTTACTTTTTGAGAATTGAATCATTGTCACATATATCACTATTTATCTTTCACATAGCTAAGAAGCGAATTAAGTGTTTTTATTCCCTACTCCCTATGGTTTCGATACCCGCTCATCTGGGATTATTACTTTGACAAACCCGTGCACTTACTGGATATACACAAGGGGACCATGTCAACGCAGCTCACGTTAGTCGACTCAAAGAAAAAAATGTGTGTACGTCTCAGATATATGTGTGAAAGAAATAAAGTATCTTTATTGATCTCTTGGAACCTGCTACTTTCTTACTTGAGAGTTAGAGTTTTATTTAAGAACCAAAGGACTTTTAGTTGAGTATTGAGGGTATCTTTAGTACTTTAATGCCGGTTTCATTGTGCGTGGGGTGATAGGTCATCCTGGGGTAATCCAGTGTGTAGAGGTTAAGGTGGGAGTTAGCACACACTCACAAGAGCACTTTAGATGAAACAGGGGCTATTATTACTTGACTATTCATTGAATAACTCACCTCTTAATTTTTGTCCACTTGTGCTAGTGGAGTCATTTACTTTTGAGCTTGAGGTTGTGCATTTAGCCGTTTATCTTCTTATCCCTATTCTTTATGTTTGTTTGCTTAGGGATAAGTAAACGCTTAGGTGTGTTGATGTTTGATAAATGTCTAAATGTACGTATTTTATACATATTTGTGCACATGATTATTGTATTTTATTGATGAGCCGATGCCCTTTTTATGGTTTAATTGTTTAATTTCATGTTTCAGGCATAAAGGAAGCCTAGGTGAGCTCAACGATACAATTTGAAGAGAAATCAACATCAAAACAACATTTTAGGGCCAGGTACGGTAGCAGCATTGTAGTAGTATGAAACACGAAAACTCTCGAAGTCTAGAAATCCTTATGGGTAACCTCACGACCATGAAGATAATCGCAAGAAATTCAAAGAGCAGCAGTATTGTAGCAATTTTATTGAAGCAATACTGTAGCAACTTCCTAAAATTCTCGGCCCATTTTCTGAGCATCCTCACGGCCAGTATATTGACCGTGAGGCCACCTGTAAGTCACCCCAAGGCCACTCTTCAAAAGGATGTTTAGGGCATTTCTTTGAAGAGAGACATCCTCTTCTTGAGGCTCATCACCTCCATTACCGATCTAAGGAAGAAGAAGGGTTTTGAGTGTATTTCCACGGCGGATTTGGTGAGGAAAGCGCGATTTGGAGCAAGATCTACTCCTAGGGCTTTGTTTTTAGAGGTTGAAGAGGACGGAAAGCCACCCCTTTGAGTGGTATCTTTGGAAGCTTCTCCAGCCTCCATCTTTTGAGGGAGTTGTTTCATGGATTATTTAGTTATTTTCGTCACTTTCTCGGTGTATTTTGTCCTTATGAACAACTAAACCCCCAAGGTCACTAGATGTAGGTAAACCTTGGGGGTGAACTTGTTTTGTTTGGATGCTTGATCTATTTATTGCATTTTAGCTTGGTTGTGTTCCTTGTTTGGTGTATTTGAGTGCCTTGGTATGGATAGGAACTCTGTGTATGAATTCTTAGGTAGTACTAGGTTGCATGACCATTGCCCTAGTATTAGACTCACTAAGCTTGGAAGGGATATATGTATAAGTACGCCGTGACCATCAGGTATTTGTACCCCTCCATTTCTAGGGTTGTGTAATAACTTGTGTTGTAACCCTTGCATGAGAAACCCACCATTCCCATTGCAATTGTAGAAGGATTTGGGAGGAAAAGATTCGGTATCCAATACACATATCGGATTAGGAGTCAATTAACGTGACCATCGGTTTGGCCTAAACTAGGGTTGTCTTGATCCAACTAGCCACTTGCATGCTAGTTTGAGTATCCTACACACTTTCGTAACCCATGAGGGGATCCTCATCTGTGACCACTTCCTTGCCCTGATTTTTCCCCGTATTTTGCCTTTGTTGTTCACATTCTATTTGCATTTACTTTGTTTCTTTGTATTCTCTCACCCTTGGGAATACATCCCTGTCGTGCTAGCATGAGAGTATTACTTGATGACCTGTATACATGTGGGGATTGTATGCAATTGGATCACCGGGCATCCGGTGAGCCTTGGGATGAACTTTCTTAATAGCAATACGTGTGTCAGTGCCTTCCGTTCAGTTACGTGTTATATTAGGGGTTTGATTGAAATATAGTAGGAATTCATAAAAAGAAAAATAGATGATTAGGATTTTGATTGAAAAATATGAGACATTCCAAACTTAAAACATAGATTAGGGTCTTCAATAAAAAAATAGTAGATATTCGAAAAAGAAAAAAACATAGAATTAGGATTTTTGGTTAAAAAAATATGAGACATTGCAATAAGAAAAACAAAAGGATTAGGGTTTTGATTAAAACCAAAAAAAATATTGGACATTTCCAAAATAAAACATAAGATTAGAGTTTTGATTTGAAAGTAGCGAGACAATGACATAGGAATAGGATTTTTGTTTCAAAAAATAGCAGACATTCAAAGAACAATGAAAATATTAGGGTTTTTATTGAAAAATAGGAGCCATTCAAAACCCAGTAAAGTAACTGAGACATGAAGAAAAAGAAAACAATGATTATGGTTTTGATTGAAAGATAGGAGACATTAGTATATATAGGATTAGTGTTTTGATATAAAAAAATAAGATGCATTCGAAAAAACATAGGATTAGAGTTTCTATTGAAATTAGGAGATATTACTATAAGAAAACATAGGATTAGCTTTTTGATTGAAAAATAGGAGACATTCTGAAAACAACAGAAAGGATTCGCGTTTTGATTAAAAAATTAGAGGTACTCCAAAAGAATAATAATGGATTACGGTATTCATTCAAAACTAAAAAATAGGACAAAGTCTCCTATTTAGGGGACATTTCGAAAAGAAGACAGAGGACTAGGGGTTTGATTCAAAACTGATAAATAGAACACATTCAAAAAAGTTAACATAAGATTAGGATTTTCTTTTCAAAATGTCAACAATATTTCAGTTTTGAATCAAAACCCTAGTCATATGTTTAGAAATGTCACCTATTTTTTAATGTTTCCTTTTTTAATTAAAACCCTTATCTTATATATATTTTGTTTAAAAGATATAAGATTAGTTCTTTGATTTAAAAAAAAGATACATTACGATTAGAAAACATATGATTAGAAAACACGTGATTGTTGTTTTGATTAAAAACAAAAAATATAAGACATTACCAAAAGTAAACATACGATTATTGTTTTGATTAAAAAATAGCAGACATTGAAAAAAGAAAACATAAGATTAGGGTTTTAATTCAAAAATAGCAGACATTCCAAAAAGAAAAAAATTGATTAGGCTTTTGATTAAAAAAAGTAGATATTCCAAAAAGAAAAGAAAGGATTAGGTTTTTGATTAAAAAAAAGGAGCCATTTCAAAAAGAAAACATAGGTTTGGATTTTAATTCAAAACTGATAAATAGGAGACATTACAAAAAAAAAAAAATAGGTTTCGTGTTTTGATTGAAAGATATGAGACATTCTAAGCAGAAAACATAGGATTAGGGCATTGATTCAAATATAGTAGTCATTCCGAAAATAAAACATAGGATTAGGGTTTTGATAGAAAAATAGGAGACATTATTATAAGAAAATATACTATTAGGGTTTTGATTCCAAAATAGTACACATTCCGATAAAAAAAATAGATTAGGATTTTGATTCCAAAATATGAGACATTCCGAAAAGAAAGCAAACTGTTTTACCGCTATATTTTACACAATCATGTCTTACCCTTGAGACTTTGGGGAATTCTCCTGAGATAATCAGGGACAGGGACACGCCCTAAGCACGATCGTTCTTACCCCTGGTACCCTGATGCATATGGCACACATGTGCTCCGTGCGTGCTTAGTCGTGACCATTCGGCTTCCACCATTCCATTTCAAAACCTAGCCACCGGTCGCGTCCTTCAACTCCATTTCTCACCTTTTAACCTTCTTCTCTTTCGCTATAAATTTTTGCGAGTTCTACTTTGTTTTTTGCCAGACTTTGGCACAATTGATCACTATTTTTCACACATTCTCCGTTGATCTTGGTAAGCTACCATTTGATTTTGTTGTTAAGATTTGGGGTTGCCATTGTCCATTCAACCCCGCTTGTGTTTCATTTTGTCTTCGAAATCATTGAGTTTTCTTGTGAGACCAGTGAGGGCTCATCTCGAAAGATGGCCGCTTGATGCACGATTATACACCTCGAATCGAGCACGGTTTGAGTGCAATTTACACGATCGTGTTCCTCTTATTTCCTTGGCCTCTTTGTATTGATTATGAGTATTGTCCTTTGTAGATCACGCCTAAGAAGTAGATTATCTCCAAGAAGCATTGAACTGAGGCACCCACTCCTAGCACTAACTATGGCCCTACTTTCTATACTCAGGTGCACTAGGAGCGCTATGAACAACTCTCTCATCACCGGTTTGGCGAGTCAAGAGAGATTGATTGGGATGTCGTTCATGAGGTTGGTCTAGAGGCAGAGGTTTAGTAATTGTTAAGTGCCAGAGCATGGTGGTAGCTTTTCCAAATTACCTACAACACTTATAAACAACTGTCGTTTTAGGTGTTGGCCACTTTTTAATTATCTCAGGGGACAGTTTGATTCCAAGACGCTGATTCCATTAAGATCCAAGTGTATGACATGATGTAGTGGATGAGTGTCAATAACTTATCCACCTGACTAGGTTTTAAGACATGGAGTTCACTCAAACTCCCAAATACGATGCACTATTGATCTCCCTGCCGGCTGGAAAATCGCTTGAGGATGCCTGGAGGGTGTTGAACACTACTCCTACCTATGACCCTTATCAAACTAAGGCCACCACCCTTCGCACCCCTATGCTCTAGTATATCCATTTCGTCCTCAGCCACACTTCGATAGGACACAACAATAGTAGTAGAGTGGTCACTCACCGTGACTTTTGCTTTCTACTAAGCATGATAGATGGATTTCATCTATATTTGGGTTACGGGGTCATTGTTTCCATCTCTCATCAAGGGACCAACCCCCGCATTGGCACTCTCTTTGTTGGCCCCTATATCACGCATCTGGTTAGACGCCTAGACATTCTGGAAGGGACTAATAGGAATAGGATAGTTTACGTCATTGGATTTATGACTCTTTATACATTGAGATCAGTGGGAATGTTACAACGTGTTCAGAACGCAAGGGGGCAGAGTACCGAGTCAGGAAGCACACTGATCCATCCTCAACTGCTACTGCTGATATTTCCCCTATCAGTGATGTTGTTCCTTCCTCTTTACCACACACTACCACTACAAGTCAGAGATCGCATTCATCACCTCGCCCCCCCCCTCTAGCTACCCATGCCAGGTTACCTGTTCTTAAGTAGCATTCAGGCGGGTGTGGAGGAGTGTGACACGTATTGCTGAGCATTTAGGTGCACCGCTATTTCTTGAGCCAATTTCTCTTGGGCGACACACACATCATATTGGAGTTGATACATCTGATTTGGGTTCTCAAGCCAGCTCTACTTCTTCTAGAATGTTTCTCAACCCAAGAGTGCACCTATTTGACTGCCACAGCATCGGTCCTTCGCCCTGTTTCTATTCTTGTGTTCTTATTTCCATCTTTTGTAGTCAGTTAGCAAGAGGAGTCCCTTGTTACATTTTGGTTTGCTTACTTTTGCTTTGGTTTTATATTTTGATGTTTTTTTTGTCATTTTGATTTCCCTGTGCTTTACTTATGTCTCTCCACTCATCATAGGGATTGTGTGGTTGCTTAGAGTTGTATAACGCACATGTTGAGAGCGGCATCATCACTCTCTATGTTCAGGAAAGTCATTTCAATTCTGTTTTGTTGTGTTGTTCTCGTATTTTATGTACCTGACATACATTCCTACATTGAAGACAATGTAGCATTCAAGTGTGGGGGAGGATTGCATGCTTGCTTTTATGGTTGAGTGCTTTGCTAATGATGATCTATGATTACTTTGTCAGAAATTTATAAACTTAGGGGAACATGTCTGTTAGTGACTTAATCAGAACAAAAATGTAGACTCTCTTTTACTCAAAAGACCTAAGATCTCATCACTTTGACCTAATTTTGGACCCACCTATTCTATAATGATAACTTTTCGCTTAGGACCAAGCTTAGTTTTCTGAGTTCTTTTAAAAATAAAAATCATACTGGAAGTTAGATTCCTTAATTGGGATTCCCCACCAGTCAATTTTGAAATTTTGTGTGCAAAAAGATGGTCAAAAGAACTATCACCTTAGAAGAGTGTAAGCCACTCTTGAGTAGTCCAATTTTGGGCATTACAAGTGTACATCTGATGACCTACCTGGGACGAAGGCTACCTCTAGGGCGTATGAAGCTACTACCCACTGTGTTTAATTGGAATAATGGTCAAATAGTGTAGGTTAATTCCTAGAGACTTTGGGGCACTCAATTTAGGGTTTTCACACACGCATGAGGTCTTTAAAGTAAAAGAGTAGTCTTTTATTGTTCATTATTGTTGGACTAACCATCATAGTCTCCCTTATACTTGAGAATCTACCATTCTCTTGAGATCAAAAGTATTGCACTCATCGTTTGGCTTAATGAGTGATGTTAGATTACTTGAGGATAAGCAAACATTCAAGTGTGTAGGTATTTGATGAGTGTATTTCATATCATATTTTTTTACCCTCAATTCATAATTTTACTTCTCATTTGGCATAATTCTGTGTATATTAGGTGCTATTCTGGGTATAGTTGTTCCATGTCTAGGATTTTGGGGTTCGAAGCAATTTGGAGTTAATTCGGAGATGAAACGAGTGAAGAAAGCTGGCAGAGCACGATCGTGCTCTATCCCACTGATTATCTCTACCAAGAGGAGTGGCCAGGAAAAACTCAAGTAGTCAGGTCGAACACGGTCAGGGCACGAGCGTGTTCTTTCCACTAAATGTTTCAGGTCTGAGACAATTTCTACTTAACAGGGGAAGCACACTTCGCTTGCTCCTAGCACCATCGCGCCCAAATTGAAACAAGGTCCACGAACGATCGTGCTCCCTCCCACTAGAAAATGCAAGCGAGCGCTTAACCGATTCAGTCAAAAGCCCAGCCAAAAAAGTACGGTTGAAGCATGACCATGCTCAGCCCGTGTTGACCCCGAGATTGCACTTTTTAACTCCAGATTCTAGGGTTTCACTCTCATCTTTGTTCGGGGACTCTTCTCTCTACCAGGAGAACTTTAATGAGAGCGAAGATCAGGCTTCACCACACCTTCTAAGTGGATCAAGGATGAGTTGGAGGTACGAAGGAAGTGGGGTTAGCATATCGGAGCTCAATTAGGAAGACCATCTTGGGAAGGAGGGAGTCTTGTCTTCTTCCTTTAGCTCTTTATCTTTTTTTTCCATGTTGTACTCGTCCATGAGCGGCTAACTGTCCACGGTGCCCTAGGACGTGAACTACGATGCTTTGTATGCTTTGACTACTTTGTTTTTTTAATGTCTCTGAGTTTTTTTTTAGATTCATGTGTTTAATGTTGTGTTACATAACTTGATGTGTTTGATTATGCACAGTTGCCTTGGTTAAACTCAGTGTATGGATGGCCATAGTTGTGATTGCATGTGCGATTACAAAACTTGATGTGTTTGAAATGCATAGTTATCTTGGCAAAAATTTGTGTACTTGAGAACCATAGATGTAACATTGCTTGTGAGCACACACTTGAACTTTAGAATATACCTGGTAGGCTTTAAAAGCAAGTCAGCATGCTATGACTCAGAGGAATCATCCCGAAGCATTGCTCTCTTGTTGGTGAAAACCTTGTTCCTAATCCATCCTTTATCTCCAACTGTTCTCTCTTTTTTTTTGTTTGTTTTTATTGTTTAGACCAATCTAATTCTTGATTCTACAGACATCGGAAGAAGAGTGAGTACTTTAAGTCTAGTCCCTGAGGTTTGACAACCCTACCCCTAACGGGATACCACAATATTACTTGTGTGTGACCCGTATACTTGCGGAGAGGGCATCGCCTAACCTATGTTTTTCTTAAAGACAACTATTTTTAATAAAAAAAACCAAATCCTTTCTTGTATTTTTCAGAATGTTTGCAATTTTTGAAACAAAGTACTAATCCTATCTTGTCTTCTCGGAATGTCTGGTATTTTTGAATCAAAACTCTAATACTATATTTTCTTTTTGAAATATCACCTATTTTCTGGCTTTTAATAAAAACAATAATAATTTTTTTACTTATAGTAATGTCTCCTATTTTTCATGAAAACCCTAATTGTATGTTTTCTTTTCGGAATATCTACTGCTTTTATTCAAAACCCTAATCCTATGTTTTATTTTTGAAATGCCACATATTTTTCAATCAAACCACTAATCCTATATTTCCATTTTCGAATGGCAATTATATTTCAATGAAAACACTAATACTAAGTTTTCTTTTCAGAATGTCTGTTATTTTTGTATCAAAACCAAATCCTATTTTTTTTTTCGGAATGTGTCCAATTTTTTAGTTTTGAAACAAAACCCTAATCTTTTGTTTTTCTTTTTGAAATGTTTCTGTTTTTTTAAATCAACACAATAACAATATGTGTTCTTTTAGAAATGTCAACTATTTTTCAGTTTTTAATTAAAACTATAATCCTATGGTTTCTTTTCTAAATGTCTCATATTTTTGAAGAAAAGGAGGCATTTCAAAAAGAAACCATTACTAATCCTATCTTTCAATCAAAACTTGAATTTTATGCTTTTTTGGTAAATGTCTTCTGTTTATCAGTTTTTTAATCAAAACGCTAATCATATGTTTCCTTCTTGAAATGTCTCATATTTTTCAACCAAAACCCTAATCCTATGTTTTTTTAATTTAAAAACCATAATCCTTTGCTTTCTCTTCAAAAATGTCTCATATTTTTTTCAACTAAAAATCCTAATCCTATGTTTTTTTTTAAAGAATGCCAAATATTTTTTTGAGTCAAAAATACTAATCCTATGTTTTCTTATGGTGATGTCTTTATTTTTCAATCGAAAACCTAATCCTATGTTTTCTTTTTGAAATGCCAACTATATTTGAATAAAACTCTAATATTACATTTTGTTTTAGGCATGTCTCCAATTTATCACTTTTTGTATCAAAAATTGTAACCTATGTTTTTCTTTTTCAGAATGAATCCTATTTTTCTTTTTATCAAAAATCCTAATCCATTCTTTTCTTTTCGCAATCTCTGTTTTTTTTATAAACAAAACCCTAATCCTTTATTTTTCTTTTTCACAATCTCTACTATTTTTTTGAATCAAAAACTCTAATGCTAAGTTTTTTGTCAGTAATGTCTCATATTTTTCAATCGAAACACTAATCCTATGTTTTCTTTTTAGAATGACTACTATATTTGAATGAAAATGCTAATCCTATGTTTTCCTTTCGAAATGTCTCCTATTTATCAGTTTTGAATTAAAACCCTAACCTATGTTTTTCAGAATGAAAAATTATTTTTTTCAATCAAAAAAATCTAATCCTTTCTTGTCTTTTTCGGAATGTTTGCTATTTTTTTGATACAAAAATAGTAATCCTATCTTGCCTTCTCGGAATGTCTCCTATTTTTAAGTCAAGACTCTAATCCTATAATTTCTTATTGAAATGCCCCCTATTTTTTTGTTTTTAATCAAAACTGTAATCCTTAATTTTCTTAAAGTAATGTCTCTTATTTTTTAATTCAAACCCTAATCCTATAGTTTATTTTTAGGAATGTATACTATTTTTTATTCATAACCATAACCATATGTTTTATTTTCAGATTGATTCATATTTTTCAATAAAAACCCTAATCCGACGATTTATTTTGTGAATGGCTGCTATATTTGAATCAAAATCGTAATCCAATGTTTTCTTTTCGTAATGTCTCCTATTTTGGAAAAAACTCGAATCCTTTATTTTTTTTCTTAATGTCTCCAGTTTATATGTTTTGAAATGAAAATATAGGTTACAGATTTTTGATTCAAAATTGATAACCGTAAGTTTTCTTTTCGTAATGTCTCCTATGTTTTTTTTTCGTAATGCCTCCTATTTTTATTAAAATCCTAATCCTATGTTTTATTTTTGGAATGACTCCTATTTTTTAATTGAAACCCTAATCTTATGTTTTCTTTTGGGAATATCAGCTATTTTTTAATGAAAACAATATCCATATGTTTTTTGGAAATATTCCTTATTTTTTGGTTTCTAATCAAAACAATAATCCTATATTTTCTTTTAAGGATGCCTTATATTTTTCAATCAAAACATTAATCCTATATTTTTTTTTTCTTCATGGCTCATATTTTTCAATGAAAATCATAATCCTATATTTTCTTTTAGGAATGTCTCCTATTTTTCAATCAAAACTCTAATCTTATGTTTTCTTTTGGAAATGTCTGCTATTTTTTTAATCAAAACAATAATCTTATGTTTCTTTTCAGTTGTGCATCATATTTTTTTAATTAAAGCCCTAATTGTAAGTTTTTTTGAGTGCCTCATATTTTTTAATCAAAACCCTAATCTTATGTTTTCTTTTTGGAATGTCTGCTATTTTTGAGTCAAAACAATAGTCGTATGGTTTATTTTCATAATGACTTATATTTTTCAATCAAAACACTAACCATATGTTTTCTTTTCGGAATGTTTGCTACTTTTTATTCAAAAAACCTAATCCTATGTTTTACTTTCGAAATTTCTCATATTTTTCAATTAAAACCCTAATCCTATGTTTTCTTTTTTGAATGAATATTGTTATTCAATTAAAACACTAATCCTATGTTTTCCTTTCAGAATGTCTGCTATTTTTGAGTGAAAACACTAATCCTTTGTTTTCTTATACTAATGTTTCTTACTTTTCAATCAAAATCCTAATCCTTTATTTTCTTTTCGAAATGCCTACTATAATTCAAACCAAACCCAATCTAATACCTGCTATTTGTGAATCAAAACAATAATCCTAAATTTAATTTTTGTAATGTCTCATACCTTTAATTTTTTAATCAAAACACTAATCTAATGTTTCCTTTGTAGAATGACTCCTATTTTTGAATGAAAACCCTAATTCTATGCTTTCTTCTTTGAATATCTGCTATTTCTGAATCAAACCCATAATGCCATGTTTTCTTTTGGGAGTGTCCACCATTTTTTGAGTTTTTAATCAAGACCCTAGTACTATGTTTTCTTTTAAGAATGTCTATTATTTTTAATCAAAATACTAATCCAATGTTTTCTTATACTAATGTCTCCTCTTTTTGATTCAAAATCCTAATCCTATGTTTTCTTATTGAAATGTCTCTTATTTTTCAATCTAAACTATAATCCTATGTTTTTTTTAGAATGTCTCTAATCTTGCAGCCAAATCCCGAGCCTATGTTTACTTTTCTTAATGTCTCCTATTTATCAATTTTCATTCAAAACCCTAAAATATGTTTTCTTTTCAGAATATCTTGTATTCTACAATCAAAAACCTTATCCTTTCTTTTCATTTCGTAATGTCTGCAATTTTTAAATAAAAACGCTAATCATATATTTTCTTACAAAAATGTTTCCGATTTTTCATTCAAAACCCTAATCCTATATTTTCTTATAGTAATGTCTCCTATTTTAAATCAAAACCATAATTCTATATTTTCTTTCCGAAATGTCTGGTATTTTTTAATCAAAACGCTAATCGTTTGCTTTTTTGCCAATGTTTTTTATTTTTCAATCAAAGCCCTAATCCTATGTTTTCTTATATGAATGTCTCCTATTTTACAATCTAAAACCTACTCCTTTTTATTTTATCTTGCAATGTCTGCTATTTTTGAATCAAAACCGTTATCCTAAGTTTTTTCATAGTGCCTCATATTTTTGAATGAAAATCCTTGTCCTATGTTTTTTTTTCTGAATGCCTCCTAGTTTTTAATCAAAACACCAGTCATTTATTTTGTTTTGTCAATGTTTGCTATTTATGAATCAAAACAACAATCTTATGTTATCATTTCGTAATGTGTCAAATTTTTTAATCATAACCATAATCTAAGTTTTTTTTTAATTGTCTCCTTTTTTTAATGAAGAACCTAATCTTACGTTTTTGGGAATGTCTGCTATTGTTGAATCAAAACAATAAACCAATGTTTTGTTTTCGTAATTTCTCATATTTTTCAATCAAAACCCTAATCCTATTTTTTCAGAATGGTTGCTATTTTTTAATGAAACCCCTAATTCTATATTTTCTTTTGGGCATATATGCTATTTTTGAATAAAAAAGCTAATCCTATATTTTCTTTTCAGAAAGTCTACTATTTTTTTTTATCAAAACCCTAATGCTATGTTTTCTTATAGTAATGCCTTCTATTTTTCATTGAAAACTCTAAACCTGTGTTTTCTTATAGTAATGTCTACTGATTTTCAATCAAAACCATAATCCTATATTTTCCTTTTGGATTGTCTACTATTTTAGAATCAAAACCCTAACCCAATGTTTTTATATAATAATGCCTCATATTTTTCAATAAAAACCTTAATCTTATTTTTGTTATAGTAATGTCTCTTATTTTTCAATGAAAACCCTCATCCTATGTTTATTTTTCAAAATGCCTACTATATTTGAATCAAAACATTAATTTTATATTTTCTTTTCAAAATGTCTCCTATATTTCAATCAAAACACGAATCCTATGTTTTCTTTCTTAATGTCTCCTATTTTTTAGTTTTGACTCAAAACCCTAACCTATCTTTTCTTTTTAGAATATCTCTTATTTTTCTATCAAAAACCTAATCCTTTTTTTCTTTTTGGCATGTCTTCTATTTTTGAATCAAAACCATAATCCTATGTTTTGTTATAGTAATGTCTCCTATTTTTCATTCAAAACCCTAATACTACGTTTTCTTATAGTAATGTCTCATATTTTTTAATGAAAACCCTAATCCTATGTTTTATTTTTGAAATGTCTCATATTTTTGTAATCAAAAACCTAATCCTACGTTTTCTTTTATGAGTGTCTTCTATTTTTTTAATCAAAAATATGTTTTCTTATATCAATATCTCCTATTTTTCAATCAAAACTAGAATCCTATGTTTTTTTTTGGAATGTCTTATATTTTTCAGTTCTGAATAAAACCCTAATCATTTGTTTTCTCTTCAGAATGTCTCCTAATTTTTAATTAAAACCCTAATTCTTTCTTTTCTTTTCCGAATGTCTAGTATTTTTGAGTCAAAACACTAATCTGATATTTTCTTAGAGTTATGTCTCCTATTTTTCAATCAAAACACTAATCCTATGTTTTCTTTTTGAAATATCTCATAGTTTTCAATCAAAACACTAATCTTGTGTTTTCTTTTTAGAATGCTACAATTTTTTAATCAAAATACTAATCTTAAGTTTTTCTTTGCAATGTTTGCTTTTTTTTTTATTCAAACAAGAATCGTATATGTTTTTTTAGAATGTCTCCTATGTTTTAATCAAAATATTAATCCTTTGTTTTCATTTAGTAATATATGGTATTTTCCAAAAATTATCTCAATTCTATTTTTTTCCGTTCAGATTGTCTCATATTTTTTATACAACATCCTAATCCTATGTTTTTGTTTGGGAATATCGGCTATTTTTGAATCAAAATCCTAATATTATATTTTCTTATAGTAATGTCTCCTCGTTTTTAATCAAAACCAAAATCCTATGTTTTCTTTTCCAAATGTCTCATATTTTTCTTGAAAACCCCTAATCCTACGCTTTCTTATCTCAATGTCTACTATTTTGAAATAAAAACCCTAATCCCATATGTTCTTATAGTAATGTCTCCTAATTTTGAATCAAACCCCTAATCATATTATTTAATTTTAGAATGTCTCATATTTTTCAATCAAAACACTAATCCTATGTTTTCTTTTTGGACTGTTTACTATTTTTGAATGAAAACCCTAATCCTATGTTTTATTATAGTAAGGTGTCCTATTTTTCAATCAAAACCCTAATCCTATATTCTTTTATAGTAATGTCTCCTATTTTTCAATCAAAAAACCTAATTCTATATTTTCATTTTGGAATGGCTACTATGTTTGAATCCAAACTCTAATCCTATGTTTTCTTATCGTAATGTCTCCGATTATTCATTGAAAACCCTCATCCTATGTTTTCTTTTCGGGAATGTATCTTATGTTTTCTTTACAGAATACCTTTTATATTTCAATCAAAACCCTAATCTTATGTTTTCTTTTCATAATGACTACCATTTTTGAATCAAAACATAATTCTTATGTTTTCTTATAGTAATGTCCCTTATTTTTCAATGAATACCCTAATCCTATGTTTTCTTATCAGAATGCCTACTATATTTGAATCCTAACCATAGTCCTATGTTTTCTTTCTAGAATGTATCATAATTTGCAAACAAAACTTGAAAAATATGTTTTCTTTTGTTAATATCTCTTATTTATCAATTTTGAATCAAAACCCTAACCTATGTTTTCTTTCTAGAATGCCTACTGTATTTGAATCCTAACTGTGGTCCTATGTTTTCTTTCTAGAGTGTATCATAATTTTGCAAACAAAACTTGACAAATATGTGTAATATTGTTAATATCTCTTATGTATCAGTTTTGAATCAAAATCCTAACCTATATTTTCGTTTTAGATTGCCTCCTATTTTTGAATGTCTGATATTCAATTAGAGACATTCCCCTATTGTTTCTATAATGTCTCATTTCGTCTTATATTTATTAATCAAAACGCTAATCTTATATTTTGTTTTCATAACGTCCTCTATTTTTCAATCAAAAATATAGGATATGGGTTTTGATTAAAAAATATGAGACATTTCGAAAAGAAAACATAGGATTAGGGTTTTAATTGAAAAATAGAAGATAATACTATAAGAAAACATACAGTTAAGATTTTGATTAAAAACCAAAAATAAGGTTTATTTCCAAAGAAAAACATAGGATTAGAAATTTGATTAAAAAATAAGAGACATTCCAATAGAAAACATAAGGTTGCGGTTTTGATTGAAAATAGAAGGCATTCCGAAAAGAAAACATAGGATGAGGGTTTTGATTAAAAAATATGAAACAATACGAAACCAAAATATAGGATTATTGTTTTTATTAAAAAATAGCAGACATTCCCAAAAGAAAACACAAGATTATGTTTTGATTGAAAATTTTGATTCATTGCTACAAGAAAGCACAAGATTAGGGTTTTGTTTCAAATATAGTAGACATTCAAAAAAGAAAAGAAAGAATTAAGGGTTTTATTGAAATATATGGGACATTTTGAAATGAAAACATAGGATTCAGGTTTTGATTGAGAGACATGATTAATAATGTTTTCTTTTGGAAATGTCTCATATTTTTCAAAACATAGGATTTGGGTTTTGACTAAAAGATATGAGACATTTCAAAAAGAAAACATAGGCTTAGAGTTTTGATTGAAAATAGAAGACATTCCAAAAACAACATAGGCTAGGGTTTTGATTGAAAAATAGGAGACATTCTGAAAAGAAAACATAGGATTAGGACTTTTATTGAAACGTAGGATACATTCCTATTAAGGTTTTGATTCAAATATAGCAGACATTCAATAACCCTAATCCTATCTTTTCTTCTCACAATGCTAACATTTTTTAATGAAAACACTAATCCTATGTTTACTTTTCATAATGTCTCCTATCTTTCAATCCAGACCCTAATACTATGTTTTCTTTTTTCATGTCCATTATTTATTGGTTTGAATCAAAACTATAATCCCCTAATCATTTGTTTTCTTTTCGGAATGACACTTATTTTTCAATCAAAACCCAATCCCTTCTTTTCTTTTCGGAATGTCTACTATTTTTGAAATAAAACGTTGATATTGTGGTTTTTTTGTCAAGTGTCTATTATTTTTTAATCAAAACCATAAACCTATGTTTTTATTGGAAACGTCCACTATTATTTTGTTTTGAATCTAAACCCAAATCCCTTGTTTTCTTATTGTAATGTCTCTTATTTTTCAATCAAAATCCTCATCCTATTTTTTCTTTTTGGAATGTCTACTATTTTTGATTAAAAATCATAATCCTATGTTTTATTTTCAGCATGTCTTATATTTTTTCAATCAAAGCCCTAATCCTAAGTTTTTTTTTGTAATGCCTCATATTTTTTAATCAATATCCTAATCCTATATTTTCTTACAATAATGTCTAGTAATTTTCAATCAAAACCCTAATTCTATGTTTTCTTTCGTGAATGTCTGCTAGTTTTTATTCAAAAAAATGAAACATTCCAAAAACATTTTTTTGATAGGGTTTCTTTTACGAATGTCTATTATTTTTGAATCAAAACCCTAATCCTATGTTTTGTTTTTGCATTCCAAAACAATCATAGGTTTTTAATTCAAAAACATAGGATTGAAAAACCCTAATACTATGTTTTGTTTACGAAATATTAGACTTTATGAACGATAGTTTTAAATGGCTCCTATTTTTTTAGAATCAAAATCCATATCCTTTGTTCTTTCAAAAAATAGTAATGTCTCCCATTTATCATTCAAAAATCTAATCATAAGTTTTTTGTTATAGTAATCTCTCATATTTTTCAATAAAAACCCTAATCTTATGTTTTCTTTTGGAAATGTCTCTTATTTTTTTAATAATCCTTTGTTTTATTTTAGTATTGTCTCATATTTTTCAATCAAAACTCTAGTCCTATATTTTCTTTTCGGAATGTATCATATTTTTAAATTAAAACCCTAATCTTATGTTATCTTTTGGGTAGGGTTGTGCACGGTCCAAAACTGGACCGGACCGGTTAAACGGTTTCTTTATTATTGGGACCGGACCGGACCAAATAACAAGGAAACCCTGACCGGTCCAAACCGTTTTGGACCGGTCTGGTCCGTCCGGTTCTAGTTTAGACCGTTTTGGACCGGTCCGGTTCGATCCCTGTTTTTATGAATTAAAATTAAATTAATTAATATACATTACTTATCTATATATCCTCGCATTTGTCCTGTATGATCTCTTAACACAAGAGATCAAATCAATTTTTTGATCTCTTAATAAACTGGTCCGGTCCGGTTTGGACCGCGGTTCCAAAAACTGGAACCGGACCGGACCGGTTAATGATATAACCGGTTGGAACCGGACCGACGGTCAAACAAAAACCGGTCTGGTCCGGTTTACGGTTTCAACGGTTTTTTTGAACAACCCTTCTTTTGGGAATGTTTGCCATTTCTGATTCAAAACTGATAAATAGAAGATGTTCCCAAAATAAAAAAGAGGAGGCAATCCAAATAGAAAACATCATATTAGTGTTTTGATTAAAAATTAGAACAAATTTCCAAAACAAAAGGATATGATTAAAAAAATGAGACATTCAGCAAAGAAAACAAAGTAATAGGGTTTTGATTAAAAAATAGCAGGGTTTTAATTTTAAAATGTCCTAATCCTATGTTTTCTTTTTGGAAGGCATGCTATTTTTTAATCAAAACCCTAATCCAATGTTTTCTTTTTGAAATGTCAGATATTTTTTAATCAAAACAATTATCGTTTATTTTTTTTGGAATATCTCATATTTTTCATTCAAAACCCTAATCCTATTTTATTTTTATTTTTTTTGAAAGTCTCCTATCTTTCAATCAAAAACTAAATCCAATGTTTTTTTTTCTTAATGTATCCTATTTATTACTTTTGAATCAAAACCCTAAGCTATGATTTATTTTGGTAATGTCTCCTATTTTTCAATCAAAATATAACCCTTTTTCTTAATGTTTCCTTAAAGAATGTTTGCTATTTTTGAATCAAAACCCAAATCCTATGTTTTCTTATAGGAATGTCTCATATTTTTTTAATCGGAACACTAATCCTTTGTTTTATTTTTGTAATGTCTCGTATTTTTCCAATCAAAACACTAATCCTTTCTATTCTTTTCGGAATGTCTACTATTTTTAAATCGTAATCATAATCTTATGTTTTCTTGCTGTAATGTCTCCTATTTTATCAACACACTAATCCTATGTTTTCCTTTTGACATGTCTCATATTTTACAATTAAAAGCCTAATCCTTTGTTTTGTTTTCTGAATATCTACTATCTTTAATTGAAACCCAAATCCTATGTTTTCTTATAGTAATGTATCTTATTTTTTCTTCAAAACCCTAATCCCATGTTTTCTTATAATAATGTCTCCTATTTTTCATTCAAAACTATAATCCTATGTTTTTTTTTGGAAATGTCTCATATTTTTCAATCATAACCATAATCGCATGTTTTTTTTTTGGAATGTCTACTATTTTTAAATCAATCCCATAATCTTATGTTTTCTTATAGTAATGTAACTTATTTTTCAATAAAAACCCTAATCCTAATCATATGTTTTGTTTTTGAAATGTTTCATATTTTTGGAGACATTTCCTAAAGAAAACATTACTAATCCTATCTTTCAATCAAAACTAGAATCTTATCTTTTCTTTTTGAATTGTCTGTTTTTTTTCATAAAAATGATAATCTTATGTTTTCTTTTCATAATGTCTCTTATTTTTTTAATCAAAACCCTAATCTTATGTTTTTGTTTTGAAATGTCTACTATTTTTTAATCAAAAACACTAATCCTATGTTTTTTCCCCTATTTTCTATGTTTAATTAAAACCCTAATCCTATTTTTTTTTATAGTAATGTGTAGTATTTTTCAATCAACATCTTAATCTTATGTTTTATTTTCAAAATGTCATATTTTCTCAAACAAAACCCTAATTCTATATTTTCTCTTCGTAGTGGCTCCTATTTTTGAATAAAAATCCTAATCCGATGTTTCCGTTTGGAATGACTCATATTTTCAAATAAAAACCCTAATCTTATTTTTCATTTGCTTATGTCTTCTCTTATTTAGTCAAAACAATAATTGTATATTTTTTTTCGTAATATCTCATATTTTTTAGACAAAACCCTAATCCTAAGTTTATTTTGCATTGCCTCCTATTTTGAAATCAAAACCCTAATCTTATGTTTTTTTTAATGTATGTTATTTTTTATTCAAAAAAATATTCCTATGTTTTGTTTTTTAAATGTCTTATATTATTAATCAAAACCCTAAGCCTATGTTTTCTTTTTGATATGTCTCCTATTATTCAACTAAAACCCTAATCCTATTATTTCTTCTCAGATTGCCTCCTCATTTTGAATCAAAACCATAATATTATATTTTCTTTTTGGAATGTCTGCTATTTTAGAATCAAAACAATAACCTTATGTTATCTTTTCAAAATGTCTCATATTTTTTTTAATCTAAAGCCTAACCCTAACTTTATTTTTGGAATACCTCTTATTTTATAATGAAAACACTAATCTTCTTTTTTTCTTTTGGGAATGTCTACTATTTTGAATCAAAACACTTATCCTACGTTAACTTGTAGTAATGTTTCCTATTTTTCAATCAAAACCCTTATCCTATGTTTTCTTTCTTAATGTCATATAATATTATGTTTTCTTAAAATAATGTCTCCTATTTTTCACTCAAAACACTAATCCTATATTTTCTATTAGAAAAGGCTTCAATTTTGTAATAAAAAACCTAATCATTTCTTTTCTTTTCGCAATGTTTGCTATTTTAAAATAAAAAATCAAACCTATGTTTTCTTTACATAATATCTCATATTTTTCATTCAAAACATTAATCCTATGTTTCTTTTCTAAATGTGTCCTATTTTTAAGTTTTCAATAAAAACCCTAGTCAGTATCTTTTTGAGAATCTCTGCCTATGTTTTTCTTTTTCAGTAATATCTTATATTTTTGAATAAAAAACCTAATCTTATGTTTTCTTTCCGGAATGCCTCTTATCTTTCAATCAAAAAATTAATCCCATATTTTCTTTTCGATACGTCTCATAATTTTCAGCAAGAACCCTAATTCTATGTCTTTTTTTTCCGGAATGACTACTATTTTTGAATCAACACAATAATCCTATGTTTTTCTTATAGTAATGTCTTCTATTTTCAATCAAAACCCCAATCCTATGTTTTTTATTGGGAATGGATTCTATTTTTGAATAAAACATTTAATCCTTTCTATTCTTTTCGGAAGGTCTACTATTTTTAAATGAAAACCCTAATCCTATATTTTCTTTTGAGAATGTCCATTGTTTTTAGAATAAAAAAATCTAATCCTTTTGTTTTTCTTTTTGCAAATGTCACCTGTTTGTTTAGTTTTTAATCAAAAACCCTAATCCTATGTTTTATTTTTCTGAATATCTCTTATTTTTAAATTAAAACCCCAATCCTATGTTTTCTTTTTGCAATGTCTCTTATTTTTAAATCACTAATTCTATGTTTACTTTTTGCAATGTCTCTTAATTTTCAATTAAAACACTAATTGTATGTTTTCTTTTTGAAATGTCTCCTGATAATCGGTTTTCGATCAAAAACCTAATATTATGTTTTATTTATGGAATGTCTCCTATTTTATAATCAAAATGCTAATCCTATGTTTTCTAATCAGAATGTCTCCTATGTTTGAATGCAAACCTAATCCTTTATTTTCTTTTTGAAATGCCTCCTATTTTTTTAGATGTCAATGAAAACCCTAATCCTTAGCTGTTCTTTTGGAATGTCACCTATTTTTAATCTAAACCCTAATCCTATTTTTATTTTTTATGTGTCTCCTATTTTTCAACTAAGACCCCAATCCTACGTTTTCTTTTAGGAATGTCACCTAAATTTCGGTTTCAATTAAAAACGTACTCAAATTATTTCATCTCAGGATGTCTTCTAGTTTTGAAACAAAACATTAATACTATATTTTCTTTTTGAAATGTCTCCTATTTTTTGGTTTTGATTTAAAATGCTAATCATATTTTTTCCTTTTCAGAATGTTTACTTTTTTCGGTTTTTAATTAAAACTCTGATCCTATGTTTCTTATTCAGAATATCTGCTATTTTTGAACCAAAGCCATAATTTTATATTTTCCTTTTTCAATGCCTTCTATTTTTTAGTTTTAAATCGAAACCCCAATCATATGTCTTACTTTCAGAATGTCTCTCTTTTTTGATTTTTCAATCATAACCCTAATTCTATGTTTTCTTTTAGGAATGTCTCCCATTTTTTAATCGAAAGCCTAATCCAATGTTTTCTATTCATAATTTCTCCTATTTTTGAATCAAGGCTCTAATCCAATGTTTTCTTTTCTTAATGTCTCCTATTTTTAGAATATGAATCAAAATCCTTACTGTATGTTTTCTTTTTATAATGTCTCATATTTTTCAATCAGACCTCTTAACAACGCCTTTTGCGTGTGATACGCAAGTGCATGGGTTTGTCGAAATAATAAATTCCCAGGTGAGTGGGGTATCGTATCCACAGGGAACAGTGCTCATAAACACCAAGATTGCTATTTAACTATGATGAAGATGAATCAATGATAGTGTGAATAACATTGATGTGAAAAGAACTAACAGAAATAAGAAAGAGAGGCACGATAAAATGAGAGGAAAGGCAATCGATAGAAAGTGGGGCACTCGGACATTGCTCCCCCAGGGACTATTGCTTCAAGTGCAAGACCAACTATTATGTCTCCTAACTGATGTTTAATGAGTCGTGGAGATACTAAAATACACGGTCCCAAACCTAATGTCAACTGTGATTAACTTTACATTATGCCCCGGCGAAGAAATTGCTCAGTCTCAACACCTCACACTGTGTACAATTGCAAGAAGCTCTAGGGATTCCAAGTGATAGACCATATTCCTATATATAGATCTAACCCTTTGGTCGAGGAGAAAGACCCCTAGTCACAATTAAGCCCAAGATACTAAGGATTATTTCAACGCTTTACTCTATTGCTCGTGCAACTAAGCCCCAGCGGAGTTCCTCTCTTAGCACTTCACTCTATTGTGACCACAAAGAACTCTAGGAACATGGAGGTAGGATAAATCACACCGGAGGGGAAAGGGACGCTCCGCTACATCTCCACTCACCCTCTCAACCCTCTCCAATCTAGCATTCTCTAACCCTCATTGTGTGTTATTCATCCACAAAGGCTACCAAGGTGGACTCTCAACCCTAGTGTCACTCTAAGGGAGAAATCATTCAACAAGTATTCAAGATTGGACTCAATTATAAGAAAAGCATGATAAAAGGTCAATGAAATAATAACATACTAGGTTTACAAGTCCAAGTATACACACTGGGGGTTTAGCTCTCCATGGAGCAAGATACAATCAAAAATGAAATCAAAAGTAAAAACATGTAATCCATAAGAAAAATCCCTCGGTATTCTTGTCGATGGTCTTGTGGAGTAGCCTCGTCCTCTCAAAAGGTCCCCTTGTCAAGCCTTGGGCACACCTCGCTCGATCGGTGCCGACGAAAGCTCTCCCAATAACTATCTTCCAAGAGAAACGCGGTGTTGAAGCTATAGAACCACTCCAAAAGCCTTGCCAAAGCCCCTCTAAACCCTAGCTGGCAGCCTCTCAAAAGATGGAGAAAAGATCGAAAGAAAGATGCTGAAATCTGGCTAAATCGCGGCTTAAATAGGGCTGGAATCAGACATCCACATAGGGCATCGGTAACTTCCCCACGCCCGTGTGGATTCTCTGGAATTCGATTTCTGCGGGCTGTGAACAATAAATGCTACAGTAAATTGCTACAATGATGTGCAACAGTACCTTGTAGAGTATTCCACCAAAAACACTCCCGAATCCACACTTTTCATCGAGGCAATATAAATGGGCACACATCTATGCCGTATATCACGTCGCTTCTTCAATAAAAGGCCTCATTGGTGAAGATCTTGCTATCATTGCACAAGTTGGAATACGCAAGTATGACTGCCTTTGTGCCCTTCTAAATCATTATAATTACTTGAACGCATGGAGGTTGGCACACATTCACGTATCATCGAGCACAACTTGTGTCTTTGCATTTGTTCATTCCAAGATTTCATCAAACAGTGCATCCATGATCTACTTTGGCTTCTTTCTTTCATATTTGGCATCACAACCCTACATGCACGAGAGTAACACAAATACACATCTATTAGTACTAAAATTTAATAAAAGTAATGCCAATCGTAAGGAAAGAATACTTCGTATTCTTAACACATAAGCACTTATCAAACTTCCCACACTTAAGCTTTTTCTTGTCCTCAAGCAAAAATAAAACATTGAAGTATAGAAGAAGAAAAAATTGAAAGTGCTTGGCCTTAGGTTCACCAAAGCTTGCAAGGGAAGCATTTGATAAGTAAGGAAAATTTCAACACTAAATACAAAAAAATCACACTGGAGGGGAATGGGACGCTTCGCTACCTTTCGACTCACCCTCTCAACCCTCTCCAATCTAGAATTGTCTAAGCCTCATGGTGTGTCACTCATCCAGAAAGGCTACCAAGGTGGACTCTCAACCCTAGTGTCATTCTAAGGGAGAAATCATTCAACAAGAATTCAAGATTGAAACTCAATTAAAGACATCAATTAATAAAAGCATAATAAAAGGTCAATGAAACAATAACATCCTTGGGTTTACAAGTCCAAGTACTCACTAGAGGGTTTAGCTCTTCATGGAGCAAGATACAATCAATAATGAAATCGAAACTAAAAACATGTAATCCATAAGAAAACTCCCTCGGTATTCGTGTCGCTGATCTTGTGGAGTAGCCTCGTCCTCTCAAAAGGTCCCTTTGTCAAGCCTAGCGCACACCTTGGCGGATCGGTGCCGACGAAAGCTCTCCCAATAACTATCTTCCAAGATAAACGCGGTGTCAAAGCCGTAGAACCACTCCAAAAGCCTTGCCAAAGCCCCTACTAAAACCCTAGCCGCCAGCCACTCAAAAGATGGAGAAAAGATGGAAATAAAGATGCTGAAATCAGACTAAATCACTGCTTAAATAGGGCTGGAATCGGGCATGCACATGGGCGTGGGTAATTTCCCCAAGCCCGTGTGGATTCTCTGGAATTCTAATTTTCTGCGGGCTGTGAACAGTAAATATTACATTAAATTTCTACAGTGATTTACAACAGCTCATGCTACAGTAGTCCGCCAAAAAACACTCCCGAATCCATACTTTTCATCAAGGCAACATAAACGGTCACACGTCTATGCCGTAGATCGCATTGCTTATTCAATAAAAGGCTTCATTGGTGAAAGATCTTGCTATCATTGCACAAGTTGGAATACGCAAGTATGACTGCCTTTGTGCCATTCCAAATGATTGTAATTGCTTGAACGCATGGAGGTTGGCAGACATTCATGTATCTTCGAGCACAACTTGTGCCTTCGCATTTGTTCATTACAAGATTTTATCAAACAGTGCATCCACGATCTTCTTTGACTTCTTTCTTTCATATTTGACTTCACAACCCTACATGCGTGAAAGTAACACAAATACACATGTATTAGTGCTAAAATCTGATAAAAGTAATGCTTATCGTAAGAAAAGAATACTTCGCATTATTAACACACAAGCACTTATCAACTCTAAAACTATTTTTTTTAATGTCTCTTTCTTTTTTGGAATAAAAAAACTAATCTTATGTTTTGATCGAAAAATAGGATTTAGCAATGCCCGCTAATTTTTAATCAAAACACTAATCCTATGTTTTCTTTTCTTAATGTCTCTTATCTTTCAATCAAAACTTGAATCCTATGTTTTCTTTTTTTAATGTTTAGTATTTTTGTATCAAAACCCTAATCTTATTTTTTCTTTTCTTAATAAATAATATTTTTGATGTAAAATTCTAGTACTATGTTTTCTTTTGGTATGTCTCCTATTTTTCAATCAAACCAATAATCCGAAGTTTTTTTTTTAATGCCTCCAATTTTCGAATCAAAACGGTAATCCTTTGTTTTCCTATACTAATGCCTCATATTTTTCAATCAAAACCATAATTTTGAGTAAATGTCTCCTTTTTTTAAAAAATATGAGGCATTCCAAAAAGAAAAGATAGATTAGGGTTTTGATTAAAACGCAAAAAATATGGGACATTTTCAAAAGTAACATAGGATTATTGTTTTGATTAAAGAAACTGAAACATTGTTAAAAGAAAAAAAAGGATTAGGGTTTTGATTCAAAATTAAAAAATAGGACACATTCCATAAAGAAAACATAGGATTAGGATTTTGATTCAAAAATAGAAGACATTCGGAAAGAAAATAAACGATTATGTTTTTGATTGAAAAATAGGAGACATTCCGAAAAGAAAATATAAGATTAAAGTTTTGATTAAAAAATAGTAGACATATGGAAAAGAAAAGAATGGATTAGGGTTTTCATTCCAAAATAGGAGACATTCTCAAAAAAAAACAATGGATTAGTGTTTTGATTCAAAACTAAAAAATAAGATACATTCCGAAAAGAAAACATAGGACTAGGGTTCTGATTGAAATATAGGAGATATTCCGAGAACATAGGATTAGGGTTTTGATTGAAAAATAGGAGACATAGGATTATGGTTTTGATACAAATATAGTAGACTTTCAGAAAAGCAAACATATGACTAGGGTTGTGATTGAAAAATATCAGACATTACTATAAAAAGACGTAGGATTAGGGTTTTGATTAAAAAATAGTAGACATTTTGAAGAGAAAACATAGGATTAGTTTCAGATTAAAAAATATAGGATTAGGTTCTGATTAAAAAATATAGGATTAGGTTCTGATTAAAAAAATAGTAGACAGTAAGAAAAAGAAAACGTAAGATTGGAGACATAGGATTATGGTTTTGATTTAAATATAGTAGGCATTCAGAAAAGAAAGCATATAATTTTGGGTTTTGATTGACAAATATGAGACATTACTATAAGAAGATATTGGATAAGGGTTTTGCTTAAAAAATAATAGACATTTAGAAGAGAAAACAAAGGATTATTGTTTTGATTGAAAAATATGAGACATTTCGAAAAAAAAAGATATTATTTTTTTAATCAAAAAAGAGAATACATTACTATAAGAAAAACATAATATTAGGTGTTGAGTAAAAAATAGTACCCATTAAGAAAAAAAAGAACTTCAGATTTGGGCTTAAATTAAAAGATAGTAGACATTCGATAAAGAAAACATAGGATCAGGATTTTTATTCAAAAATAGAAGCCATTACGAAAAGAACACAAAAGATTGGGAATTTGATTAAAAATAAAACATATGATTATGGTTTTTTTTAGAAATAAAAAAAGGATATTTGCCAAAGAAATCATAGGATTTCAGTTTTGATTCAAATCCTAATCTTATGTTTCCTACGGGAATGTCTACTATTTTTGAATCAAAAAACTAATCGTATGCTTTCTTTTTGTAAACAAGAATGCTCAATAAAAGGCTACACTTTTATTTCAAAGACCTTATGCATGTGCAAACCCTAAATTGAGTGCCCCAAGGTCTCAAGAAGTCAACCTAACACCACTGGACCTTAATTTCAACTAAAAACGGTGGGTAGTAGCTTCATGCACCATATAGGTAGCCTTTTCTCCAGGTAGGTCATTAAATGTACACTTTTATTGGCCAAAATTTGACTACTTAAGAGTGACTTTCACTCTTCTAAGGCGATAGCTCTTTCTACCATCTTTCTGCACAAGCAGAAATTCATAATACGACTGGTAGGACATTCCAATCAAGGAATCCGACATCCTAATTTTTTTTTTTACCACAAGAGGCATGGTCCTAAGAGAAGGGTTAACGTCCTAAAACAAGTGGCTCCAGAATTATGGCAAAGTGATGAAATTTTAGGTCTTTAAAGTAAAAGTGAGTCAATAATTTAGCTCCAACGGTCACTAACACACGTGTCCCCCTAGGTTTAAGAATTTCCAATGAAACGATCATAGATCATCATTAGTAAAACACTCATCCTTAAAACCAAGCATGCAACCCTCCCCACATTTGAATGGTACATTGTCCTCAATGTAAAGATGTATGACATGCATCACAAAAATGGATAGCAAACAATTAAAGAAGGGGTTTCCGGGACTTTCCTGAACATGGAGAGTGATGTCGCCGCTCTGAACATGTTTGCCATTCATCAAAGTCAAAATTTCTCAAACATGGAGACTGATGTTGCCACTCTAAATGTGTTTACCAAAACTAAGCACTAACACAATCCCTGAGATGAGTGGAGAAACATGAGTGAAGCTCAAGAAAATAATAAAACCAAGGACTGAAATAGAATAAGTGAAAATAAAAAAACCAAAATGCCAGTATAGCAGGGGACTCCCCTAGTTAACTGAACTACAAAGTTCAACAAATAATAGAGAAAAACCAAAAATAAAGACAGAAAATTACAGCTACAACGATCAGAACGTGGTGCTCTCAGGCTGGGAACCATAGCCGAAAAAGGTGTAATCAGCCTGGGATTCCACCAAATATGAGGTATCTTTCGCAATATGCCGAGTAGGATGCACGGGGAAGTGGTCTCAGATGACAATCACACGCCAAAGTGCACTCCAATTCGAGTCATATTTTTCTAAAGCCAACGGAACGCTGCTGATGAACCAGTAACCTGATCCTGGTGGCGGGAGGAGGTGCGGGGTGGCGAGGGTGACCTCTGACATGAGGTGGTAACAAGCGGTGGAAGTTTTGGGGCAACATCATCTGCTGTGGGTAGGTCGGGAGCAATAGTGAAGAAAGAATTGATGGCCTGTGTCTCCAAGGTCATGGGGGCCACGCCACCTACCACTCGTATCCTATCAGTGCCCTCCAACATGCCAATGCATCTGAGCATACTAGTGATCTAGGGGCCCACAAAGAGGGCTCCAATGCGATGGTTGGCCCCCTAATGCATAATAAAGACTGCGACCTCATACCCCAGATATAGATGGAATCCGTGTACCATACACTGTAGAAAGTCAAAATCTCGATGACAATGACCCTAGTACTATTGCCACGTCCTGTCAAATATGGCTGAGTACGACGTGGACATACTTGAGTTCTAGAGAGTGGAGGGTGATGCCCTTGGTCTGGTGGGGGTCATAGGCTGGTGTAGTGCTCAACCGCCTCCGAGCATCCTCTAGTAGAGTGTCATATGCAAGAGTTCGAGTGAACTCCATGTCATAAAGACTTAGCCAGATGCAGAAGTCGGTGAGACTCATCCACTTCATTGCGTCGAACACGTAAAACTGAATAAAGTTGGCAAAATGGAAGGCAATAGTGCCCCGAGACAGCTCGAATGTGGCCAACACCTCGAGCACCAACTGCTTATATGTGTTGTCAGTGATCTGGAATAGCTTTCTCCAGCTCCGCACTTAGCATCCGCTGGACCTCCACCTCCAGGCCAACCAATCTAGGACATCACAATATATCTTCATCGACTCGCTAAAGTGGCAACGAGAGATGCGTGTATAGCGCTCCTGGTGCACCTGAGTGTGGAAGACAAATGCGTAGTCTATGGCAAGAGTGGGTGCCTTCACTCTGGCCTCCTTGGAAGGCCCAGCAACTGTTAGTTTCTTAGGTATAATCTGGAAAAGGGGAAACGAGTATAATTAGTACAAAGATGCCAAAGAAACAGGGCAAGCATGGTCATGCAAGGAGCACACTGACCGTACTCGGACTAGGAAATAAGAGCGTGCTTCTCTGGAAAATTAAGTAAACATATAAAAAACAAGAACATGCTCCATAAGAGCACGATCGTAAGAATCAGGTGTGAAGAAGTGAAACAAACTTTAAACCAAGAGAATCGGAATAAAAAACTCCAAATCAAAGCAATAGAAAATGAATGGTGGTTTATAGGATTCGAAGGAGAAGATGTGGAAGATGAGGAGCAAACACGATGAAAATCGGCAAGGAAAATAGTGATCTCGTAAAAATTTAAAGCACGAGAGGAGGAGGTGGAAGGCTGGGAGTCGCAGTAAAAGGATGCAAGTGGCGACGGCTAGGTTTTTGAAATGAAAAGGTTGGAGCCAAAGAATCACGCTCGAACACGCCCAGAGCACACATGTGCTCGGGTACCAGAATTATGGTGAGGCAAACCAAGATAAACACTGTTGTCCTCTAGGCGTGTATTTTCCACTGATTGTCTCAAGAAAATGTCTCAAACATCTAGGGGCATGACATGATCATGCACAGTGCGTGACAACCTTGCAGACCTTCCTAGCATGCCCATGCTCAGGCCGTGCTCAACCTGGAATGCTTCAAAAACTGAGGCCAGAGAAAATCAATGGCTCAAGTAAGTGCTTGTTTTGCCTGTGCGTAGCCTAAAAATTTCCATGGCACATGTTTTCCTCCTCTATGATAAATGAATAGAACAAAAGAGAAAATTTAAAACAATGCCAACGCGTCAAATGAAAACTAAGACATACATAGAGACCACAATTAATGCAAACCACAGTGAAAAACGATGACATACACAGAAAAGAATGACAAAAACAAGACAACATGAATAAAAGAGAAACACTAAGGCTTGGGTTGCCTTTCAAGAACCGCTTGGTTAACGTCGCTAGCTTGATGTACCTTTTCTTTTCTCACAGAGGTTCATGGAATCTAAACCTCTCATGGCTACCTAAAGTACAACTGCATGAATATGGTAATAATGAATTAATTAGATTGATCTCACCAAAAGTCGAAGGATTTGAACGATTGGAAATGTTAGGAGTAGGTGGTGAGATGGATGGTTTTTTCTTCTTGGTAGTCATCTTTCTCCATCACTTTGTTGTGCTGGAAGTCTTTTTCTTTAGCGGTTCCGGTGGCGCAGAGACCCCGACGGCCTCCAAGTCTAGATAGTGAAATTCTTCCATCATCTCCTATGATGGTTTATCTTCCAAGGGGGTGACCAACAATTCATTGATCTCATCTTTCATGAATGTATCCCACACAAATTCAGAGACAAATTCATCAACAACGTTTACGTAATAATATGTGTCATCAAAATGCATCGTATACCTCATGGAATCTTGGAGCATCAAAATGATTTCTTCTTCACCCACTTGAAGTGTCATTTGGTCATCTGTAACTTCAATGAGAGTTTTTGAAGTTGCTAAGCATGGCCTTCCAAGAATCAACGGCACCTCTACCTTGTTATCAACATCAAGAATGATGAAATCCACCAGAAAAAAATAATCTTGTCCACCTTAACCATAACATCTTCAATTATGCCTCTTGGTTGCCTGATGGACCTGTCTGCCAACTATAGAGTAATAGTAGTGGACTTCGGCTTCCAAAGCCAAGCTTATAGAAGATTTTGTAAGGTATGAGATTGATGCTTGCTCCAAGATTGGCTAAAGCCTTCTCATCTACTAACCCTCCTATTATACAAGGGATGATGAATCCCTCGGAGTCTTTCTTCTACTTGGGGAGTTTGTTAGTGATCAATGCCAAATATTCTTCATTAAGTATCACTAAACACATTTCCTCTAGTTTCCTCTTGTTCATGGGTAGTTCCTTTAAAAATTTAGCATACCTCGGCATTTGTGCAAGAGCCTCAACAAATGGAATATTGATGTGCAAGATCTTGAACATATCATGGAACTTCTTGTACTGCTCTGTTTGTTGATCTTTCTTCATCTTCACAAGATAAGGAAGCTTGGGTTGATACTCTCGTAGCTCAGTTCTTTTCTTACTCTATTCCTTTGCTTTTTCCTCAAAGATAGTTGGAGCCTCAAGATTAATGTTAATGGTGGGTTCAACATTCTCCACTTCCAGCTTCCTCTCAGCAGGGCTTGGAAGTTGCTTTCCACTCCTAAAAGTGACATCCTTTAGGGATTCCTTCGTGTTTACCTATGTGTTGCTAGGGAGTGATCCCACGAGCCTTTCCTCTATTAGTTTGGACATTTGGGCCATGTGATGCTCTAGATTCTTCACAGTAGCGATAGTATTCCTCATTCTTTCCTCGTGACCAAAGAGACAAGTTTCAGTGCTCTTGATGAATCGGGTCAGCAAACCAATAAGTTCATTAGAAAGCTTTGAGGATGAAGAAGAGAAAGATGGTTGCGCACTCTGATGGAGGGGTCTTTGTTGTTATTGTGCCCCTTGTCCTTGTCCTGGTTGGCTGCAAGAGAAATTCGAGTGATCCTCCCATCCAGCATTGTACGTGTTGTTATACAGGTTGTTTTGATAATAACGAATCTGCCCAACAATATCTACTTATTTAATCTGCCCTTTACCCATATAAAAGAAGAAGAAGAAGGATAACAAAGCTCACTTGGAGGTCCCCAACTATCAGAAGGAGGTCCTGAAACATGAGAGATTGACTTCATGGTGTCTAGCCTCTAAGTAATTGATTCAACCTGTGTTGCAAGGGTAGTAATGGCATCCACTTGATAAATACTGGCCACTTTCACTGGTTTGTTCCTCTTAGAACTCCATTAGTAACCATTGTTTGCCATTTGCTCAATCAAACTATATGCGACACTTGGTAGCTTATTACATAGACAATCTCAAGAAGCTATATCAAGCATCTTCCTAACGGTGTCGTTCAGTCCATTGTACAAGATTTGGATTTGCATCAATTCCGCAATTCTGTGTTGTGGACATTTTCTCAACATCTCCTTGTATTTCTCCTAAGTATTATACAAGGATTATGATTTCAATTGCAGAAAGGAGGAGTTATTGCTCCTCAAGTTGATGATCTTGGCTGGAGGGAAATATCTTGTGAGAAAAGTTTCTGATACCTACTTCCATGTTGTAAGAGTTCCTTCTTGCAAAGAAATTAGCCATTGTTTGGCCCTTACTCATAACAAGAATGGAAAGAGTCTCGGGCAAATAACATCCTCAGACACATTACTCACCTTAAAGGTATTGCAGATTTCCAAGAAGCTCCTAAGATGCTCGTGTGGGTCTTCATCCTGAAACCCGTCAAACAAGCACATCTTTGTCACTATTTGAAATAATTTGAGGTACAATTTAAAGTTGTCCGCAGTGATAGTAGGGCGAATGATGCTTGACCCTAAGCTTTCCAGATTTGGCCGGGCAAAATCAGAAATACTTTGTTGTTGATTTCCGGCAATCTCCTCTTCTTGACCTACTTCCAGAGTAATTTCCACTGATCCTGTACCACTCAAATTGATCTGTTTGATTCTTCTTTGAAAATTTCTTTTAACTTCCAGATTAGGGTTCACCAATGAAGAAGAAGTGCTTCCATGGGTCTTACAAATGTGGCTACGCAAAAGGGATAGGACAGTGTGAGCTCAAAAGAATACAAAGAATGAAAATGAAAATAAGACTAAAAAGAATGATTAAAAAGAAAGGGGAAAATAGATATTCACATGTATATATAAAATTAACAAACTAGATCAGCATAATCCAAACTTTCCTAAAAGTTGCCAGTCCCCAGCAACGAAGCAAAAAACATGATGCGTTGTTCACAAGTGTACGGGTCGCGCACAAATGAAAAGTGGTACCCCACGAGGGGTTGGGTTGTCAAACCACAACGACTGTACTTAAAGTACTAATTGTTCTTCTAATGTCTAGTTGGACAAAGATTGGGTTGGTTTAACAAAGGAAAATAAAACAAGTAAAGGAAAGAACAGGTGGACTTATTAGGCAGACTGGGATAGAGAATTCAACAACAAGAGAGCAATGCCCCGGGATGATTCCTATAAACTGTAGTATGCTAACTTGCTTCTATTGCCTACCGGGTACATCCTACGGTTCTTGTTTATGCTTAAAAGCAATGTCACATCTATGGTTCTCAAATTCACAAAGTTTTTCGAAGGTGGTTGTGGGTTACATACAAATTGAGTTTTAAAATCACACAAGGCAATTACAACTATGGCAATCTACACACCAAGTTTTACCTAAGCAACTGTGCAAATCAAACATGTCAACTTATACAACACAAAATTTTACACAAGAAACCAATAGAACTCAGTAGACAATTAAAAGTCAGTATTCAAATCATACAAAGTATTATAGTTCACATCCCGCATCACCGTGGATGGTTAGCCCCTTATGGATGGGTACAACATGGATAGAATAAATAAAGTGCTAAGGAAAGAAGACATGATTGCCTCCTTCTCAAGGTAATCTTCCTAGTTGACCTTACTTGATGATAATCCCACTTCCCTTGTGCCTTTAACTCATCCTTGATCCCCTTAGACGATGTGGTGACGCTTGATCTTCGCTATCATCAAAGTTTTACTAGTGGAGAAGAAAATCCCCGAAAAAAGACTAGGCTGAAACCCTAGAACTCTGGAGTTAAAGGGCAGATTTCGGGCTTGACATGGCCCAAGCATTGTCATTCTTGGACCGTGTTACTCGTTGAGATTTCTGAGTGAATCGGCTGAGTTCTTCCCTTGGAAAATCAGTTAGAGGAGCATGCTCGTGCTTAGCCCGTGCTTAACCTGTGCACAATAGTGTTAGGAGCATCCCGAGCGTGCTTCCCTTGATAGGTAGAAACTGTCTCTAAGCTGACAAAATCAAAGGGAACAGCACGGTCGTGCTAAGACCGTGCTTAGCCTGAAAGCAATCCCCTGCTTCAATTATCACAAGGACGTTTCCAAGCTGAAACAATCATGGCGACAGAGCACGATCTTGCTCTGCCCGTGTGTAACTTGAGCACTAAGGAAAATCTTTAATCTTTGCTTGATTAATCTCTAATTTCACTCCAAATTGATTTGAGCCCCCGAGTCTTGCACAAAGAACAAATATACCAAGAATAGTACCGAATATACACAAAAGTATGCTAAAGGACAATTAAAAGAATAAATTGAGAGTACAAAAATATGATATGACATGCACTCATCAATTAGGGTTTTGATTGAAAAATAGCAGACATTCCCAAAAGAAAAAAATGGGATTAGGGTTTTGATTCAAAAATACAAGCCACTTCGAAAAGAAAACATATGTATGGTATTGAATGAAAAATATGAGAAATTACTAAACAAAAAATATGATTATTGTTTTGATTCAAAAATAGTCGACATTTCTAAAAGAAAACATAAGATTAGGGTTTTGAATAAAAAATAGGAGTTATTCTAAAAAACCTTAGGATTATGGTTTTCATTAAAATATATGAGACATTACGAAAAGAAACATTCAATTATTGTTTTGAGTTAAAAATTGCAGACATTCCTAAAAGAAAAAAACATAAGATTAGGGTTTTGATTTGAAAATAGTAGGTATTCCGGAAAAAAACATACGATTAGAATTTTTATTCAAAAATATGATGCATTATGAAAAACAATATCGGATGGTTTTGATTAAAAATTAGGAGAGATTCCCAAAACAAAAGCTAGGATTAGGGTTTCAATTCAAACAAATCCGACATTATGAATAGAAAACAAGGATTAGGGCTTTGATTCAAAACTGAAAAATAGGACACATTCAGTAAAGAAAACATAGGATTAGGATCCAAAATGGTAGACTTTACGAAAAGGAAACAAAGGATTAGGTTTTTGATTAGAAAATATTAGACATTCCAAAAAGAAAACACATCTTAGAGTTTTGAATCAAAACTGATAAAGAATAGACATTAAGAAAAGAAAACATAGGATTCTTGTTTCGATTTAAAGATTGGAGACATTGCGAAAGAAAACATAGGATTAGGGTATTGATTCCAAACTGAAAAATATGACACATTACTATAAGAAACCATATGATTAGGGGTTTTGATTAAAAAGTAGTAGACATTCCGAAAAGAAATAATAGGATTAGGGTTTTGATTCAAAAATACCAGACATTCACACAAGAAAACATATGATTAGTGTTTTGATTGAGAAATATGAGACATTACGAAAAGAAAGCATAGGATTATTGTTTTGATTCAAACAAAGCAGATATTCCGGAAAGAAAAGAAAATATTAGATTTTTGAATCAAAATTTATATATAGGATACATTAAGGAAAGAAAACATAAGATTTGGGATTTGATTGAAAGATAGGAGGCATTTGAAAAGAAAACATAGGATTAGTTTTAGATTGAAAGATAGGAGGCATTCTGAAAAGAAAACGTAGGATTAGGTTTTTGATAAAAAACAATTAGCAGAGATTGAAGAAACAAAAGATAGGATTAGGGTTTTGTTTAAAAAAAATTTAGAAATTCAGAAAGGAAAACAAATTATTACGGTTTTGATTCAAAGCTAAAAATTAGAACACATTCCGAAAAGAAAACACAAGTTTAGGATTTTGATTAAAAAATAGCAGACATTTGGAAAAGAAATGAAAGTATTAGATTTTAGATTGAAAGTAGGTGACATTGAGAAAAGAAAACAAACGTTAGGGTTTTCATCAAAAACTCTTAAATAGGAGACATTAAGAAAAGAAAATGTCGGATTCAGGTTTTGATTGAAAGGTAAGAGACATTCCAAAAAGAAAACATAGGATTAGGGTTTTGATTCAAATATAATAGCCATTCTGAAAATAAACATGGGATTAGGGTCTTGATTCAAAACTGAAAAATAGGACACATTCCTATAAGAAAACATATGATTAGGGTTTTGATTCAAAAAACGTAGACATTTCAAAAAGAAAATAGGAATAGGGTTTTGATTAATAAATAGCTGACATTCTGATAAGTGTCTAAATGTATGTATTTTAGTATATGTATTTGATACCTCTAGCATGTATTTTTATAATAATTGATGCCCGTTTCATGATTAATCGTGTATTATTTGCTTCGCAGGGCATGAAAGAGCCATTGAGGACACGAAGATATGATTTGGGCAAAAAAGAGAAGAAAACCAGGTCTTGGTAATGTAGACTATCCACTGCAGCAGATACTATAGACGAAGTACTGTAGTGTGGTACTGTAGCATCGACACTATAGCAAGACCACTGTAGCACTTATATGATTTTCGAGTTAGGAGTTGATCCAAGGCATACGACCTCGGGATGGATATTGTGGCCAGAGAAGAGAAGAGCTTGTTTGAAGGCATACTGCCTCAATGACCCCCTCATTAAGGCAGTATGGACCCTTTTGGGGGGTTTTTGAGTCTCATTTTAAGCTCATGCGGCCTGATTTTTTGGAGGGACGATACTTGGGGGTTAGAGGAGAGGATTTGGAGGAGTTTTGGAGACGGGAGGGGAGGACTTTTGGTAGCCAACACTTAGGGAAGAAGAGAAAGAACAAAGACATCTTGGTAGAGCTTGGCTTGAGGCTTGGAGGTGATCAAGAGCTTCAACTTCAAGGGGAGAGCTTCATCATTAAAGGAGGAGGAGCATTCGGCATTCCTTGGGCTAGAGGATACGTCATTCGGCTGGGATTGTTCTTTTTCATCGTTATTCAGACTAGGGAGCGCCTCTTATGCATTTGCTTTGTGTTTTGCTTGAGTTTGTTATACTTGTTAGTTTGATGGCACAAACAAACAAGTGTAACACTTATTTGAAATGTATTGGGTTGATTTATGTCTTGACTCATTGTTCTTCATGTCTAGAACTATAAAACGGAGAGATCCTTAGTTCTTTGTTTGGTTGTATATGTAGATGGGACTTACTCGCATGTACTAGATTATTAATGAGCTTGAAGGGGTATTCTTGGATCGACATGCCGAGAAATTGGATGTCGGTAGCCCCTCCGCATCTTAAGGATAAACTTAGGTTGAGTGTATCCTTATCGCGTGATCTTCCTTTACTTAATGCAATCGTACGAATGTGATTTGGGAGAAATCCTTGTCATTTTTCGTATGGGATTAGGGTTTATCCGCTGAGAAATTGGGGTTGAACTAACTTTGAGATCCGTCGGTTTAAATTACCCTTGCTATGTTATTTTTATGCATCCATATTTCATGATGACGCCTCATGGGGATCCTCATCCCTAGGCCTATTTATCTCATCGTTGCTCTTGTGATCTCTTTTCTTGCCTTGAAATTGTTATACTTGTGATTTATTTACGTTCTGGCATATATTAAAGGAAAACTTAGGATTAGGTTTTTCAATCAAAAATAGCTGACATACTGAAAAGAAAAGAAAGGATTCGGTTCTTAATTGAAAAGTAGGAGACATTCCAAAAAGAAAACATAAGTTAGGGTTATGATCCAAAATTAATATGTAGGACAAAATAAGAAAAGAAAAAATAGGATTCGGTTTTTATTTGCAAAACAAGAGACATTCCCAAAAGATAACATAGGATTAGCATTTTTATCCAAATATAGTAGGTATTCCTAAAAGAAAACATAGGACTAGGATTTTGATTGAAAAATAGGAGACATTACTATAAGAAAACTTAGGATTAGTGTTTTGATACAAAAATAGTGGACATTGCGAAAAGGAAACATAGAATTAGGGTTTTAATTTAAAAATATTATTTATTCCAATAAGAAAACATAGAATTAGGTTTTTGATTCAAAAATAAGAGTCATTCCGGAAAAGACTATAGGATTATGGTTTTGATTGAAAAATATGAGATATTACGAAAAGAAAATATAGGATTATTGTTTTGATTAAAAAATAGTAGTCCCAAATTAAAAAAAAAAAGGATTAGGCTTTTGAATTAAAACTGATAAATATGAGACATTAAGAAAAGAAAACATAGGATTCGGATTTTGATTGAAAGGTAAGAGACAATCCAAAAAGAAAACATAGGATTAGATTTTTTATATGAATATAGGAGGCATTCCGAAAAGAAAACATATGATTAGGTTTTAAATAAAAAAATTTGTTGAGATTCCCAAAATAAAAGATAGGATTAGCGCTTTGATGAAAAAAAGAGACATTCCAAAAAGAAAACAAATGATTGCTGTTTTGATTCAAAACTAAAAAATAGGACACATCCCTAAAAGAAAACATAGGATTACTGTTTTGATTCAGAATAATGCAGACAGTCGGAAAAAGAAAGGATTAAATTTTTGATTAAAAAATAAGAGACATTTTGAAAAGAAAAAAAAAGGGTTATGGTTTTTGTTTCTAAACTGATAAATAGGAGACATTAAGAAAACATAGGATTCATGTTTTAAATGAAAGATTGGAGACATTTCAAAAAGAAAATATAGGATTACGGTTTTAATTCAAATATAGTAGGCATTCTGAAATTAATCATAGAATTAGGGTTTTGATTCAAAATTGAAAATAGGACACATTACTATAGGAAACCATAATCATAGAATTATTGTGTTGATTAAAAAATAGTAGACATTCAAAAAAGAAACTATAGGTTTAGGGTTTTATCAAAACATTGCAGACATTCACTAAACAAAACATAGGATTAGGGTTTTGATTAAAAAAGAACATCCACTCTGAAAAAAAAAACATAAGATTAGGATTTTGATTTAAAAAATATGAGACATTTCAAAAAAACATAGATTATTATTTTGATTCAAAAATAGCAGACATTCCCAAAAGAAAACATAAGATTATGGTTTTGATTAAAAAATAGGAGTCATTCTAAAAAAAAACTTAGGATTAGGGTTTGATTAAAAAATATGAGACATTTTGAAAAGAAAACATTGGTTTATGGATTTGATTGAGATATATTACTATAAGAAAACATAGGATTAGGGTTTTTATTAAAAACCAAAATATAGTAGACATTTTGTAAAGAAAACATAGGATTTTTTTTTCTTAATTCAAAAATAGGAGACACTCCAAAAAGAAAACATGGGATTAGGGTTTTGATTCAAAAAGAGGAGCCACTTTGAAAAGAAGGAATATGATTATGCCATTGAGTTAAAAATACGAGAAATTAAAAGTAGCAAACATAGGATTATTGTTTTGATTCAAAAATAGCGGACATTCCCAAAAGAAAGCATAAGATTATGGTTTTGACTAAAAAATTATGACTCATTCGAAAAAGAAAACATTACGTTTATGGTTTTGATTAAAAAATATGAGACATTACAAAAAGGAAACATACGATTATTGTTTTGAGTCAAAAATTGCAGTATATTCTTAATAGAAAAACATAAGATTAGGGTTTTTGATTTGAAAAATATGAGGCATTCTAAAAAGAAAACATATGATTAGAATTTTTCATTAAAAAATAGGACGACACTGAGGAAGAAAATATCGGAGGGTTTGATAAAAATTGGGAGAGATTCGCAAAACAAAGTTAGATTAGGTTTTGATACAAACAAATCACACATTTTGATTCAAAAAGCAAAAGGGATTAGGCTTTTGATTCTAAACCAAAAATATGACATATCCGAAAAGAAAACATAGGATTATGGTCTTGATCCAAAAATGGCATAATACGAAAAAGAAAAACAAAGTGATTAGGTTTTTGATTAAAAATATTAGACATTCAAAGAGAAAAACATAGGTTAGGTTTTTGATTCAAAACCGATCAAATAGCGTGACATTAAGAAAAGAAAACATAGGATTCTTGTTTCGATTTAAAGATTGGAGACATTCGACATAGCATTAGGGTATTCATTCAAAACTGAAAAATACGACACTTTAATATAAGAAAATGTAGGATTAGGGTTTTGATTAAAAAATCATAGACAATGGGAAAAGAAAAGATAGGATTAGGGTTTTGATTAAAAAATACCACACATTCCCATAAGAAAACATAGGATTAGTGTTTCGATTAAAAAATATGAGATATTCAGAAAAAAAAACGATTAAGGTTTTGATTGAGAAATGTGAGACATTACGAAAAGAATGTATAGGATTATCAAACATAGCTAAAACATTCCCGAAAAGAAAAGAAAAGATTACTGAATAAATACTGATAAATAGAAAACCTTAAGGAAAGAAAACTTAGAATTTGGGTTTTGATTAGAAGATAGTAGACATTTTGAAAAGAAAATATAGAGTTAGAGATTTTATACAAATAATAGGAGGCATTCCAAAAAGAAAAAAATTAGCAGAGATTCAAAAAACAAAAGATAGGAATAGGGTTTTGATTCAAAAAAAAGTAAACATTCGAAAAAGATAACAAATTATTACGGTCTTGATTCAAAACAGAAAAATATGACACATTACGAAAAGAAAACAAAAGATTATGGTTTTGATTTAAAAATAGCAGATATTATGAAAAGAAAAAAAAGGATTAGATTTTAGATTGAAAAATAGGGAACATTGAGAACAGAAATCGAAGGTTAGGGTTTTGATTAAAAACTGATAAATGGGAGACATTAATAAAAGAAAACATAGGATTCAAGTTTTAATGGAAAGATAGTAGACATTCCGAAATGAAAACGTAGAATTATGGTTTAAATATAGTAGGCATTGTGAAATTAAACATAGGATTAGGGTCTTGATTCAAAACTAGAAAATAGGACACATTACTATAAGAAAACATATGATTGGGGGTTTGTTTCAAAATAGTCGACATTACAAAAAGAAAAAATAGGATTATGGTTTTGATATATATGTAGACATTACCAAATTAAACAGCCAGGAGTATGGTTTTGGGCCATAGAGCCATTCGTGAAAGAAAACATGTGGATTTTAAGTTTGATGAAATAATATGAGACATTATTAAAGAAAACATATATTGTTTTGACTCAAAAATAGTCGACATTCTATAAAAGAAATGATTAGAGTTTTTGAATCAAAACCCGCATAAACTACGGCCACATTAAGAAAAGAAAATTTTTAGATTCTAGTTTAATTGAAAAGATAAAGACATTTGTAAAGCGGAGCATGGGATTAGGATTTTTATTCAAAAATAGCTGGGTAGCTGAAAAAGAAAAGAAGGATCAGTTTTTGACTTTGAGAAATAGGAGACATTCACGAAAATAAAACATAGGTTAGGTTTTTATTCAAACAAATAAATGGGAGAGACAAGTAAAAGAGAACATATTATCTGTTTTGATTGAAAAATAAGAGACATTTCAAAATGAAAACGTGGGATTAGAGTTTAGATTCAATTAAATTAGGCATTCAGAAAAGAAAAAATAGAATTAGGGATTTGATTTAAACTGGAAAAATAGGACACATTACTATAAGAAAACATAGAAGTAGGGTTTTGATTCAAAAATAGTAGACATTCCGAAAAGAAAGCATAGGATTTTGGTTTTGAGTAAAAAATATCAGACATTAAGAAAAGAAAACATAAGATTACGGATTTGATTCAAAATTAAGAGCCATTACAAAAAGAAAATAGAGGATTATTATTTTGATTATAAAGTATGAGACATTACAAAAAGAAACTTAGGATTATTGTTTTGACTCATAGTAGACATTCCAAGATTAGGTTTTTGAATAAAAACTGATAAATAGGAGATATTAAGAAAAGAAAACATAGGATTCAAGTTTTGATTGAAAGATAGCAGACATTCTGAAATAAAAACTTATGATTAGGATTTTACTTCAAATTGGAAGGCATTGAGAAAAGAAAACATTTGATTAGGATGATTCATGATACATTCCGTAGTGAAGAAAATAGTATTACTCGTTTTGATTGAAAATAAGCAAATTACTAAAACATAACTCTAAGATTATCGTTACCATAGGGAAAATTACCAAAAGCAAACATAACATTAGTGATTTGATTCAAAAATGGAAGACATTCACAAAAGAAAACATAAGATTAGAGTTTTGATTTAAAAATAGGAGCCATTCTGAAAGGAAAACATTGGATAAGAGTTCGATTCAAAAGTAGGGAACATTCTGAAAAGAAAATATAGGATTAGGATTTTGTTTGAAAAATATGAGACATTTTGAAAATAAAACACAAAAATAGGGTTTTAACTGGAAGATAGGAGACATTCTGAGAGAAAAACATAAAACTAGTGTTTTGATTCAAAAATAGGAGGCATTATAAAAAGAAAACATAGGATTAGGATATTTATCCAAAAATAAGAGGCATTAAAAAAATAAAACATAGGAATATGGTTTAGATTAAAAATTTACAAAGATACACAAACCGAAAGTTAGGATTAGGGTTTTGAAAAAAATGAGACATATAGAAAAGAAAACAAAGGATTAGGGTTTTGATTCAAAACTGTAAAATAGGGCACATTCTAAAAAGAAAACACATGATCATGGTTTTGATTCAAAAATAGCCGACATTCTGAAAAGAAAACAAAAGATTACATTTTTGATTGAAAAATAGGAGACGTTACAAAAGAAAACATAGGTTAGGTTTTTGATTCAAAATTGATAAATAGGAGACATTGAAAAATGAAAACAAAGGATTCGATGTTTGATTGAAAGATTGGAGTCATCTAAAAAAAACATAGGATTAGGGTTTTCATTCAGAATATATTAGGCAATCCGAAAAGATAGCATAGGATTAGGGTGTTAATTTAATAGGAGACATTACTATACGAAAACATAGGATTAAGGTTTTCATTAAAAAATAGTAGACATTCCAAAAAGAAAATATAGAATTAGGGTTTTGGTGTAAAAATATGTGATATTTTAAAAAGAAGACATAGGATTAGAGTTTTGATTGATAAATAAGAGACATTACTATAAGAAAACATAGGATAAGGGTTTTGTTTAAAAACAAAAAAATAAGGAATATTTCCAAAAGAAACATTTGATTAGGGTTTGGATTCAAAAATAGCATGCATTTCATAAAGAAAAAATAGGAATATAGTTTTGATTAAAAAATATGAGCCATTCTGAGAAGAAACCATATGATTATGGTTTTGTTTTGAAAAATATGAGACAATATGAAAAGAAAACATAGAATTGTTATTTTGATTCAAAAATAGCAAACATTACCCAAAGAAAACATAAGATTCAGTTTTTGATTAAAAAACATGAGACATTATGAAAAGAAAACATAACATTATTGTTTTGATTTGAAAATAGCAGACATTGCCCAAAAAACATAAGATTATTATTTTGATTAAAAAAATAGTAGCCATTTCAAAAAGGAAAAATCTTAGGATTAGAGTTTTGATTCGAAAATATGAGACATTATGAAAAGAAAACAAATGATTAGCGTTTTGATTTGAAAATATGAGACATTTAGAAAATAAAACATAGGATTAGGGTTTTGATTGAAAAATAGGATACATTACTATAAGAAAACATAGAATTAGGGGTTTGATTAAAACATAGAAATTCAAAAAAGTAAAACATAGGAATAGGGTTTTTGATTATGGAGCGACACCAAAAGAAAATCATAGGGATTATGATTTTTGATTGAAAATATGAGACATTCTAGAAAACATAGGATTATTGTTTTGATTAGTAGACATTCCCAAGAGAAAATAAATAATAATACGGTGAGTTTACGCATAAGGGGCGTTCAAAACAGATACATTGTGGATTAGGGTTTTGATTACAGAGATAAGATTGGAACTTTTCATTCAAAAATAGGAGGGATCTCCCATAAAGATTAGGATTTTTATTTCATTCGGGTAATAGGAGAGCCTTTTACAGAAAGTAGTAAAACATCCGATTATTGTTTTTAATTAACAATTAGCACTTATTCTTAAAACAAAAAGACTAGGATTAAGATTTTGATTTAAAACAATCGAGACATTCTAAAAGAGAAACAAAGGATTAAAGGTTTTGATTCAAAACTCGACAGGACACATTCCACACTAGAATTAGTGATTCATTGATTAAAAATGGCAAATGACTCTGAAGAAGAAAGAGGATTGTGGTGTCAGAAAATAGGAGACATTCCGAAAAGAAAACATAGAGTTAGGCTTTTGATTCAAATCGCAACTAATGTGGACATAAGTAAAAGAAATCATAGAGTTCGGGTTTCAAATCGAAGATCAGTAGACTGTTCCATACATACGATTAGACAAGTGTTTCGTTTCAGTATATAGTAGCTCTTACATAAGATAAGCATTTCAATTAAAAATATAGGAGGCATTCAAAAAGAAAAATTAGGATTGTGATTTTGATTAAAAAATATGAAACATGAAAAAAGAAAACATAGGATTTGTATTTTTTATGCAAAATAAGAAACATTCCGAAAAGAAAACAAAGGTTTATTGTTTTGATTGAAAAAAATAAGAGACATTACTATAAGAACAAATAGAATTGGGGTTTTGATTAAAAATTGAATCATAAGGGATATTTCCAAAATGAATAGCATTAGAGTTTTTGATTTAAAAATAGTAGCCATTCCAAAAAGATAACACAGGATTAGAGTTTTGATTGAAAAATAATAGCCACTCCGAAAAGAAAATATAGGGTTTGGTTTTTGATTGAAAAACATGAGACATTACGAAAAGAAAACATAGCATTATTGTTTTGATTTTGAAAATAGTAGACATTGCCCAAAAAAGATAAGATTATTATTTTGATTAGGAAATAGGAGCCATTCAAAAAAGGAAAAATCATTAGGATTAGAGTTTTGATTCAAAAATATGAGACATTATGAAAAGAAAACAAATGATTAGCGTTTTGATTTGAAAATATGAGACATTTGAGAAAGAAAACATAGGATTACGGTTTTAATTGAAAAACAGGATACATTAATATAAGAAAACATAGAATTAGGGATTTGATTAAAAAAAAAAAAATAGTAGAAATTCCAAAAAGAAAACATAGGAATAGGGTTTTGATTAAAAAAATGGAGCCACACCGAAAAGAAATCATAGGATTATGATTTTGATTGAAATATGAGACATTTCTAAAATAAAACATAGGATTATTGTCTTGATTCAAAAATAGTAGACATTCCCAGAGTACATTACGGTTTTGATTTAAAAATAGAAGGCATTCAGATACTTAGGATAGGGTTTTAAGAGTATATGAGATATTAAAAAGGAACCAAAGCGATGTATTGTTTTGATTCAAAAGTAATGGAGACATTACGACATAAGGTTAGGCTTTTTGATTCATAGGAGGATTCGAAAAAAATAAGATTAGGTTTTTTATTCAAAAATAGGAGCCATTACGAAAAGAAAACATCCGATTATGGTTTTTATTAACAATTAGCACTTATTTTTAAAAACAAAGATAGGGATTGAGACTTTTGATTTAAAACAATTGAGGACATTCTCAAAAAGAAAACAAAAGGATTAAGGTTTTGATTCAAAAGCTGAAGAGGACACATTCACAATAGTTAGTGATTTTGATTCAAAAATGG
>NC_052490.1:4927785-4952617 GCF_009730915.1 Dioscorea cayenensis subsp. rotundata
TGAGAATATGCTATCGACAACACTCTTTATACTTTCTTGCAACAACAATTCCAAGGAGCAACTATCCCCCAGCCTACCATATGTGGATCATCTTCTCAATCGCAAGTATTTCAAACTTGTAAACTAGTAATTAGATTCTTTGCGTACTTCCATAATCATAAGTTATTATTTCATTTATGTGTTTGTGTGTGTATGATTGGGTGATACTCTCTATGAGTTTCTAGTATTTATTTATTGGTCCATTCCTAATAATTTTGTTGCCAAATTATATTTTAAACATGTAATTGTAATTATTGCAAAATCAATGTATGGGATCTTAGGCCCCTCATGCTAACACAGCCGGGTGTAGTGTGCATGTTCAGGTAATTGTACATTAAATAAATAATACTGTATTTTCTTTAATACTAATACTCTAAATTATTCTTGCAGAATCAGGCTTCTCCAGAACATCGATGCACTCTTAACTAATTCGATGATCAAGACAGATGAATTTTTGATTTTTTTCACTTGTTTACGAGGTTTTATGCGAAGTTTGAAAGTTCTTGGGGTTTATGAGATTTTCTAACAATTGTACCTATCATATTTTGTTAAATACTTGTGATTATGAATAAGATAATTGAAAATCTCTAAGTTGATTGAATTTATATATCTTTGTGGTAGTCACATACAAAATTGTACATTATTTATTGCTTTCATATTTCTTTTTATTAATATATGGACAATCTTGATGTTTAATTTTGGTTTTCGATAATATCCAAATTTATTACAGGTATTAAATGCAAAAATCTGAAAAAAAAAATTATTACAGGATTTATCCATTTACCGGCGTCTTTTCTTTATAATGCAGGCATAATTAACATATTTTTGTGGTGTTTTATTCAAAAAATGGCCGCCGTTCGTCGGCCTTTTATTAACAAAAACGCCGCCAATAGATCCCAAATCAGTGTTCGATTGTGTACTTATGCTGATGTTTTTGTTTATAAATAATAGAAAGATTGTGGCGTTTATATATTAAACACCGGTAAAACCGGGCTACTCTCGAAGAATTGGCTTCAACATTACCTTTGTGTTATCATTAAACGCTGCCAACATTATCGGCGTTTATAGTTGAAAAATGCCGTGACTTCAGCGATTTTAGTTTTCCCGACATTTTATCCTTTATTTTCGAATGTCACCTTGGGGTGATTTACTAGCGTTGAAAAACGCCGCGAAAAGTTAATAAAAACACAGGCGAAGACCTAATATGCTGTAATGCATTCTTGAATCAAAACCATAGTCCTATGTTTTGTAATAATAATGTCTCTTATTTTTCAATCAAAACCTTAATCCTATATTTTCTTTTCTGAATGCCTACTATATTTGAATCAAAATCATAGTCCTATGTCTGCTATTTTTCAATAAAAACAATAATTCTACATTTTCTTTTCTTAATGTCTCATACATTAGTGTTTTGAAACAAACCGCTAATCCTATGTTTTCTTTTCAAAATGGCTCCTAATTTTGAATCAAAACCCTAATCCTATATTTTCTTTTTATAATGTGAGCTGTTTCTGAATAAAAAACTTTAATCGTATATTTTCTTTTGGAAATGCCCCCTATTATTTTATTTTTAATCAAAACCCTAATCCTATTTTTTCTTATAGTAATGTCTCCTATTTTTTAATCAAAACCCAAATCCTATGTTTCTCTTCGAAATGTCTCATATTTTTGAATTATAACACTAATCCTATCTTTGCTTTTCAAAATGACTACTATTTTTAATAAAATCCTAATCCTATATTTTCTTATTGTAATGTCTCTTATTTTTCATCCAAAATAATAATCCTATGTTTTTTTTATAGTAATGCCTTCTATTTATCTATCAAAACCCTAATACTATGTTCTCTCTTTAGAAATCCTACTATATTGGAATCAAAACCCTAACATGTGTTTTCTTTTCTAAATCTCTCCTATTTTTCAATCAAAAATCTAATCCTTTCTTTACTTTTTGGAATATTTGATATTTTTTAATCAAAACCCTAATTCTATTTTTTTTTTGGGAATGTGCCCAATTTTTCAGGTTTGAATCAAAACCGTAATCATTTGTTTTCTTTTCGAAATGTCTCATTTTTTTAATCAAACCCCTAATATTATCTTTGTTTATGGAATATCTGTTAATTTTTAATTGAAACCCTAATCCGATGTATTCTTTCCTGAATGTGTCATATTTTTCAATCAAAACCCTAATCCAATGTATTTTTTTATGAATGGCTCTTATTTTTCAATCGAACACCTAATCCTATGTGTTCGTTTACAAATGCCTACTATTTTTGAATCAAAACCCTAAACCTATTTTTTCTTATAGTAATGTCTCCAATTTTTCATTCACAACACTAATCTTATGTTTTCATTTAAGAATAACTACTATATTTTAAAAAAAACCCCAATCCTATGTTTTCTTTTTGAAATGCCTCGTATTTTTTAATCAAAACACTAATTCTTAGCTTCATTTTTGGAATGTCTCCTATTTTTTAGTAAAAATAAAAATTATATGTTTTCTTTTATAAATGTACATTATTTTGTGGTTTATAATCAAAACCTTATCCAATGTTTGATTGTAGTAATGTCTCCTATTTTTCAATCAAAACTCTAATCCAGTGTTTTGTTTTCTGAATACCTACTACATTTGAATGAAAACACTAACCTATATTTTCTTTTCAAAATATCTCCTATTTTTAAATAAAAAACGTAATACTTTTCCTTTTTTTCGAATGTCTACAATTTTTGATTCAAAACCCTAACCATATGATTTCTTTTAGGAATGTGTCCTATTTTTTACATTTAAATCAAAACCCAAATCCTTTGTTTTTTTTCAGAATGTCTCGTTTCTTTTAATCAAAACCCTAATCCTATCTTTTGTTTTGGGAATGTCTGCTACCTTTTTTAATCAAAACACCAATTAGATGTTTCTTTCTGGAACTTCTCATATTTTTCAATAAAAACCCTAATCCTATGTTTCATTTATGGAATGCCTCCTATTTTTAAATCAAAATCCTAATCCTATGTGTTCTTTTTGAATGTCTAATAATTTTGAATCAAAATCCTAATCGAATGTTTTCTTATAATAATGTCTTATATTTTTCAATCAAAACCGAAATTCTATGTTTTGTTCTGGGAATGCCTACTATATTTAAATCAAAGCTGTAATCCTTTGATTTCTTTTTGGAATGTCAACTATTTTTGAATCAAAACCCTATTCCTATTTTTTCCTGTAGTAATATCTCTTAATTTTCATTCAAAACCCTATTTCTATGTTTTCTTAAAGTGATGTCTCAAATTTTTCAATGAAGACCTTAATTCTTTGTTTTATATCTTCAATGCCTACTATATTTGAATCAAAACCCCAATTATATATTTTATTTTTATAATGCCTCCTATTTTTTAAATTAAAGCATTAATTCTTTGTTTTCTTTTCGGAATATCTCGTATTTTTTTACTAAAACCTCTAATCCCATGTCTTCTTTTGGAAATGCACCGTAGTTTTTGGTTTTTAATCAAAACCCTATTCCAATTGTTTATTATAGTAATGCCTCCTATTTTTCAGAGAAAAACTTAATCCTATGTTTACTTTTTAAAATATCTCTTATTTTTCAATCAAAACCATAATCCGATGTTTTCTTTCCAAAATGTCTACAATTTTTTTAATCAAAACCCTAATCTTATGTTTTGTTATTGTAATGTCTTTTAACTTTCAATTAAAATCCTAATCCTATATTTTTTTTAGTAATGTCTCCTATATTTCAATCAAACCCCTAATCTTATGTTTTTTTGTCAAATGCCTAGTATGTTTGAATCAAAACCCTAATAATACATTTTTTTCCATATAGTCTCATATATTGCTGACAAACCCGAATCCTATGTTTTATTTTCGCAATATCTCATATTTTTTATCAAAACTTTAATCCAAAGTTTTTTAGGGAATGCACAATATTTTTTAATCAAAACCCTAATCTTATGTTTTCTTTTATGAATGTCGGCAATTTTTAATCAAAACAATAATCCTATGTTTTAATTTAGGAATTTGTCATATTTTTCAATTAAAACTATCATCCTATGTATTTTTTTTTTCAGAATGCCTACTATACTTTAATGAAGATAATAATTCTATGTTTTCTTTCTGGAATGTGTATTATTTTTTAATTAAAACCGCAATCCTATGTTTTTTTATACTAATGTCTCCTATGTTTCAATCAATACCCTAAGCCTATTTTTTTGTTTTATTAATTTCTACTATATTTGCATTAAAACCCTAATCCGATATTTTTTTCGGAATGTCTCCTATTTTGCAAACAAAATATGAAACCTGTGTTTTCTTTTCTTTATGTCTCCTATTTCTCAATGGTGAATCAAAACCATAACTGATATTTTCTTTTCAGAATGTTTCTTATTTTTCAATCAAAAATGTAATCCTTTCTTTTTTTTTCAGAATGTCTACAATTTTTAATCAAAACCATAATCCTTGCTTTTATTTTTCGGAATGTGTTATATTTCTCAGGCTTAAATCAAAACCCTAATCCTTTATTTTCCTTTGGGAATGTCTCTTTTTTTTAATATAAACAATAATCATATCTTTCGTTTTGGTAATGTCTGCTAATTTTTAATTAAAACCGTAATCTTATTTTTTTCAAATTGTCTCATATTTTCCAATCAAAACACTAAATCCTACGCTGGGAATGGCTACTATTTTCAATCAGAAACCTAATTCTATGTCCTCTTTTCGGAATGTCTACTATTTTTTAATCTAAATCATAATCCTATGTTTTTTTATAGTAATCTCCCCTATTTTTTGATAAAACCTTAATGCTATGTTTTCTTTTCGGAATGCCTACTATATTTGAATCAAAAACATAATCCTATGTTTTTTTATAATATCTATTATTTTTTAATAAAAACTCTAATCCTTTGTTTTATTATAGTAATGTCTCGTATTTTTAATTCGAAATTCTTCTCCTATGTTTTCTTATAGTAATATCTCATATTTTGCAAATCAAAACCCTAATCCTATGTTTTCTTTTTGCAATGCATAATATATTTGAATGAAAACCCTAATTATATATGTTATTTTCAGAATACCTCCTATTTTTCAATCAAAATACTAATTCCTTGTTTTCTTTTGGAATTGTCTCCTATTTTTGAATAAAAACCTGAATCCTATGTTTTCTTTTTGAAATGTCCCCTACTTTTTTGTTTTTAATCAAAACCCTAATCCAATTTTTTTTATTATAGTATGTCTACTATTTTTCAATCCAAACCATAATCCTATATTTTCTTTTCAAAATGTCTCATATTTTTGAATCAAAACCCTAACCCTATTTTTTCAATTTGGAATGTCTGCTATTTTCTAATAACACACCCTTTTCCATGTGTACCGCAAGTGCAATGGTTGTCGAAGTAATAAAAGTACCATCGTGAGTGGGTAGTCGTATCTACAGGGAATAGTGATCAGAAACACAAGAATTGCTATATAACTATGGTGAAGATGAATCAATAGTGGTGCAAACAATATCAATGCAAATAAAAATAAAGAAAACAAGAGGGAGAGAGAGAGACGTAATAAAATGATAGAAGAAGCAATCGATAGAAAATGGGGCACCCGGACATTGTTCCCCCTAGGACTATTGTTTCAAGTGCAAGATCAACCATTATGTCTCTTAACCGATACTTAATGAGTCATGGAAATACTAAAATACACAGTCCCAAAACTAAGGTCAACCATGACTAACCCTACACTATTCCCCGACAGAGAAATTGCTCAATCTCAACACCTCACATCGTGTAGGGTTGCTTAAAGCTCTAGGGACTCCAAGTGATAGACCCTATTTCCCTAATATGGATATAACCTTTTGGTTCAGGCGAAAGACCCCTAGTCACAATGAAGCCGAAGCACTACGGATTACTTTAACGATTAACTCTGTTGCTTGCGCAATTAAGCCCCATCGGAGTTTCTCTCTTATCACTTTACTCTATTGTGACCACAAAGAACTCTTGGAACACAAAGGTTGGATAAATCACACAGGAAGACAAAGGTGACGTTCGGATAACTCTTGACTCATTCTCTCAATCCTCTCCAATCTTACTTTGTCAAACCCTCATGGTGTATCACTCACTTATAAGGATTTTCAATATAGATTCTCTACCCTAGTGTCACTTTAAGGGAAAATCAATTCAACAAGAATTCAAGATTGGAACTCAATTAAAACATCAATAAGAGAAAACATAATAAAAGGTCAATGAAACAAAATCATCCTATGGTTTATAAGTCCAAACACCCACTAGGGGTTTAGCCCTCCATGGAGCAAGATACAATAAAAAATAAAATCGAAAGTAAAAACATGCAATCCATAAGTAAAACTCCCTTGTATTCTTTATCGATGGTCCTGTGGAGTAGCCTCGTCTTCTCCAAGGGTTTCCTCGTCAAGCCAAAGGCACATCTCACCGAATCAATGCCAATGAAAGCTCCCCCAATAACTATCTTCCGAAGGACCGTGGTGTTCAAGGCCGTAGAACTACTCCAAAAGCCTTGCCAAAGCCTCTCCAAACAATAGTTACGAGCGCCTCCAAAGATGGAGAAAAGATGGGCAAAAAGATCCTTTAAAATGGCTGAAATTGCGACTTATATAGGGCTGGAATCGGGCATCCACATGGTAGTGGAATTTCCACACACCCGTGTGAATCTCCAGTAAATGAATTTCTGCGATCCATGAATAGTAACTTCTATAGATGTCGTCACCACTTTGGCCATGCAGGTTGAAGCTATTACAAAAAGGTTGGATTCATTGCAGTCGTTCAACCCAGTGGGTGGATCTTCTAGTGATAGTTGGGGACCTTCATTTGAACCTAGTAGCTCTGCCGATATGGGTACTGGTCAGTTGGAACAAGTTGATTTTGTTGGACAGAACTGTGGGTATCAAAACAACCAATGCAGTAATACTTATAATGCACGGTGGAGAAATCAACCAAATTTCTCATGTAGCCAACTAGGACAGGGACAAGGGAGACAATAACAAAATAGGCCTCCTCATCATCCTTAGAGTCTATTAGTGAACTTACTGGATTGTTGGGCCAATTCATCAAGACCACCGAAAGCCGCTTCTTGAATTATGAAGAAATAATGAGGAACACTACTGCTACTATGAGAAATCTAAAACACCACATGGCTCAGAGATCCACACTGATTGAGGAGAGACTTCTGGCGTCACTTCCTAGCAACACCAAAGTCAACTTGAAGGAATCCCTAAATGGTATTTCATTGAGGAGTGGAAAGCAACTTCCAACCGCTATCGAGAAAAAGGCCGAGAAAAAGAAGGTTAAGCCAGTTGTCATTGTTGACCTTTATGCCCCATTTGTTGTGGAGGAGAAAACACTGGAAATAGAACAATGAGAAGAGTATACTACCAGCATATCAACCAAAACTCCCTTACCTGTGAAGATGAAGAAGGATCAACAGGAAGAGTAGTACAAGAAATTCCTCGACATGTACAAGATCCTACACATTAATGTCCTATTTATAGAAGCTATTGCACAAATGTCAAGATATGCTAACTTTTTAAAGGAATTACTTAGAACAAGAGGAAATTAGAGGAAGTGTCTTTAGTGACACTTAGAGAAGAATGTTCGGCGATGATCACTAACAAACTCTCCAAGAGGAGAAAGACCTTGGAGGATTCATTATCCTTGCACAATAGCAGGGTTAGTAAATGAGAAAGCTCTTGCTGATCTTTGTACAAGCATCAACTTCATGATCTATAAAATCTTCCAAAAACTTGGGTTTGGAGAACCGAAACCCACCACTATGATTCTACAGTTGGCCAACAAGTCCATCAGGCAACCAAGAGAAATAATTGAAGATGTTTTGGTTAAAGTGGAAAAGTTTATTTTTCCTGTGGATTTTGTCATTCTTGATGTTAATGACAAGGTTGAGGTAACATTTATTTTGGGAAGGCCATTTTTAGCAACCTCAAAGGCTCTTATTGATGTCAAGAATGGTCGAATGACACCCTGAGTTGGAGAAAAGGAAGTTGTTTTCAAACTCTGGGATTCTGTAGGCACACGATGGATTTTGACAACATTTGTTATTGTGTAGATGTTATTGATAGAGTTGTTTCTGAATCTATGCAGGATACCTTTTTAAAGGGTGAGTTCTCCGAGCTTTTAGAAGATGATCCTTTTGATGATGAAGTGTGGGTGGAAGTGATGGAAAAATCCTATTGTCTAGAGTAGGCATCTTTCGAAGTTTCTGCAAAACCAGAATCACCAAAGATAAGAATCTCCTACGTAAATAAATGGTGGAGAAAGGTGGCCACTAAGAAAAAAAACACCCATCTCACCACCTATTATGGACACTTCCAATTACTCAAATTCCGGGATTATCAGTGAGGTCAATTTGATTAATTCTTTATTGTCCTATTTATGTAGTTGTTTTTGAGGTGGTTCTGAGAGGTCTCGATTTTACGAACCTCCTGGAGTGCAGAACAGGTAGGGCAAGCTAGTGACGTTAAACAAGCACTTCTTGGGAGGCAACCCAAGTCATTTTGTCTTGTCATTGTTTATGTGTTGTTGTTTTATTCATTTTTATGTATGTCACCTTATATTGTTGTATTTTATTTTAACTTGGGTCTTTCGGTGTATTTTTGAAGTCGTTCAGTGAGTTTGTTTTATCTTGTTTGTTCTCGTGTATTCATATCACTTGTTTTAGAGAAGGAAAACCCTTGACCTGGGAATTTCTTAGGCCAAGCACGAGCAGAGCAAATCCCTTCTTGTCCTACTAGTTTTTACTGTTTCTAGTTTTTAAAACATTCCATGTCAAGCACGGGTGTACCACGAGGGTTAGCATGGTCATCATACGCTTTACACAAGCATGTCTTATCCCTCGAGACTTTGGGGAATTCTCCTGAGATTATCAGGGGTAAGTACACACCATGAGCACTGTCGTGCTTATTCCCGGTACCCTGATGCCCATGGCACACATATGCTCTGTGCGTGCTTAGTCATGACCATTTCTTTTTCATCCTTCCATTTCAAAACCTAGCCGCCGGTCAAGTGCTTCCACTCCACTTCTCGCCTTTTAACCTTCTTCCCTTTGGCTATAATTTTTCATGAGTTCTACTTTGTTTCTTGCCAGACTTTGTCATGTTTGATCACCATTTTCACACACTCTCTATTGATCTTGGTAATCTTCCATTTGATTTCGTTGTTTTAATTTCGGGTTGCCATTGCCCATCAATTTGATTTAACGTTTGTTTTAACACGTCTTCTGTTTTATTTTGCCTTCAAAATCATTGAGTTTTCTTGCGATAAGAGTGAGGGCTCATTGGGGGCGATGGCCGCCCGATGCACGATCGTGTACCTCAAATCGAGCATGGTTTGAGTGTAATTTGCACGATCGTGTTCCTCCTGTTTCCTTGGCCTCATTGTACTGATTGTGTGTATTATCCTATACAGATCATGCCTAAGAAGTAGATTGTCTCTAAGAGGCTTAGAACTGAGACACCCACTCCTAGCACAAATTGCATGCCTATTTTTTATACTTAGGTGCACCACGAGCTCTATGAATCACTCTCTCATCGCCAATTTGGCGAGTCAAGAGAGATTGATTGGGATGTCCTTCGTGAGGTTGGACTAGAGACAGAGGTTCAGCAATTGTTGAGTGCCAAAGCATGGCACTAGCTTTTCCAGATTACCAATAACACTTAGGAATAGCTGACATTAAAGGTGTTGGCCACTTTTGAATTATCCCGGGGGACAGTTTTGTTCCATTGCGCCGATTTCATTTAGTTCCAAGTGTATGGCACGATGCGGCGAATGAGTTTCATTGACTTCTCCATCCAACTAGGCTTTACAATGTGGAGTTTACTCAAGCTACCAAGTACAATGCACTATTAATCTCCCGGCCCGCTGGGGAATCGCTTGAGGAAGCCTGGACCCCTGTGCTTTGGTGTATCCATTTCGTCCTCAGCCACAATTTGATTAGACATGGCGATAGTAGTAGAGTCGTTAGTCACCTTGACTTTGACTTTCTACTCAGTATGGTAGATGGGTTTCAACTATATTTGGGTTACGAGGTCATTGTCTCCATCTCTCATCTGGGGACCAACCCCTATATTGGCACTCTATTCGTTGGCCCTTGCATCACTCATTTGGTGGGACTAATAGGATGAGGATAGTTGATGGTGTTGCATCTATGAATCTTGGATATTGCAACATGTCTAAACCAGAAGGAGGGCTGAGTACCGAGTCACACAGCACATTGATTCATCCTCTACTGCTGCTGCTAATATTTCTCTTGCCAGTGATGATGTTCCTTCCACTTCACCATACACTACCACTGCATGTTAGACATCGCGTTCACCACCTCGCACCCCCTCTATTCACCAGGAGCTGGTCACCCGTTCCTCAGCAGCATTCAAGTGCGTGTAGTGGAGTGTGGCACGTATTATTGAGCATTTTGGCGTATAGCTATCTCTTGAGCCGATTTCTCCTGTGCAACCCACGGATCATATTAGAGTTGATATATTTGATTTGGGTTCTAAGGCCAGCTCTACTTCTTCTTGCAATGATTCTCAGCCCGAGAGCACACCTTTATGATCGCCACAACACCAATCTTGTCTCCAATTTCTATTATTTTGTTCTTATTTCCATCTTTTGTAGTCAGTTAGCAAGGGGAGTCCCCTTCTACATTTTTTTTTCTTACTTTTCTTTTGCTTTTATATTTTGATGTTTTGTTTTCTTTAGTTTATTATATGCCATTTTGATTTCCCTCGATTTCCCTTGTGTCTCTCCACTCATCTCAGGGATTGTGTAGTTCCTTTGAGTTGGATAGCACACACGTTGAGAGCGGCATCATCACTCTCTATGTTCAGGAAAATCATTTCAATTCTGTTTTGTTGTGTTGTTATCTAATTTTTATATACATGACATACATTTCTTTATTGTAAACAATGTAGCATTAAAGTGTGGGGAAGGGTTACATGCTTGCTTTTATGGTTGAGTACTTTGCTAATGATGATCTATGATCACTTTGTTTGAAATTATTAAACTTAGAGGAACCTGTGTGTTAGTGACTTAATCGGAGCAAAAATGTAGACTCTCTTTTACTCGAAAGACCTAAGATCTCATCAGTTTGCCCTAATTGTGGAACCACCTATGCTAGGATGATAACCTTTCACTTAGGACCAAGCTTAGTTTTCTGAGTTCTTTTTTTATAAAAAAAAACCATACTAGAAGTCGGATTCCTTAATTCGGATGCCCTACCAGTCAATTTTCAAATTTTGTGTGTAAAAAGATGGTAAAAAGAGATATCGCCCTTGAAGAGTAAAACCCACTCTTGAGTAATCAAATTTTGAGCATTGCAAGTGTACATCTGATGACCTACAGAGAAAAAAGGCTACATCTATGGCGTATTAAGCTACTACCAACTATGTTTAGTTGGAATAATGGTTAAATGCATAGGTTAATTCCTCGAGACTTTGGGGCACTCAATTTAGTGTTTTCGCACACGCATGAGGTCCATAAAGTAAAAGTGTAGCCTTTTATTGTGCATTATTGTTGGACTAACCCTCGTAGTCTCACTTATACTTGAGAATTTACCACTGTCCTGTGATCAGAAGCATTGGACTCATCCTTTCTCTTAATGAATGACGTGAGATTGCTTGAGAACAACCAAACATTTAAGTGTGGGGGTATTTGTTGAGTGCATTGCATATCATATTTATTTACAATCAATTCATTATTTTGCTTGTCATTTAGAATAATTTTATGTATATTAGGTGCTATTCTATGTATAGTTATTCCATGTGCAGGATTTTGGGTTTTGAAGCAATTTGGAGTGATTTCAGGGATGAAACCAGTGAAGAACAAAGATATTTACTAAGTGCTCAAGCTAAACACTGGCAGAGCATGATCGTGCTCTGTCCCACTGATTATCTTTGCTTGGAGGAGTACCAAGTGAAAACTCAAGTAGGAGAGTGCTCTCAAGCCGAACACAGTCGGGGCATGAGTGTGTTTCTTTCGACTGAATATTTCATGGCTGAGGTATTTTTTGCTTAACAGGGGAAACACGCTTTGCTTGCTCGTAGCATGATCACACTCAAGTGATTCATGGTCCACGCATTATTGTGCTCCCTCCTACTAGAAAATCCGAGCGAGCACTCAGCCGATTCAGTCAAAAGCCCAACTGAAGAAGCACGGTATAAGCATGATCGTGTCTTAAACTGTGTCGAGCCTGAAACTACCCTTTTCATTTCTAGTTTTTCGGGTTTCACTCTCATCTTTGTTCAAGTACTCTTCTCTCCATCTGGTGGACTTTGATGAGAGTGAAGATCAGGCTTCACAACACCTTGTATGTGGATTAAGGATGAGTTGGAGGCACTGAGGGAAGTGAGGTTAGCATATTGGAGCTTAATTAGGACGGCCATCATGAGAAGAAGGGAGTCTTGTCTTCTTCCTTTAGCTCTTTTTCTTTCTCTTCCTTGTACTTGTCCAAGAGGGGCTAACCGTCCATGATGCCCTAGGACATGAACTATGATGCATTGTATGCTTTGACTACTTTTTTTTAATGTCTACGGAGCTCTTTAGATTCATGTGTTTAATCTTGTGTTGCATAACTTGATGTTTTGGATTATGCACAGTTGACTTGGTAATACTCAGTGTATGGATGACCATGGTTGTGATTGCTTGTGTGATTACAAAACTTGATGTGTTTGAAATGCATAGTTATCTTGGCAAAATTAGTGTACTTGAGAACCATAGATGCAACATTGCTTGTCAGTACACACTTGAACTTTAGAATGTACTTGGTAGGCTTTAGAAGCAAGTTAGCATGATATAGCTCATAGGAATCATACCGGGGCATTGCTCTCTTGTTATTGAAAACCTTGTTCCTAATCCATCCTTTATCTCCACCATTTCTCTCCTTTATTTGTTTTTATTCTCTAAACCAATCCAATTCTTGTTTTACTAGACATCAGAAAAAGAGTGAGTGCTTTAAGTGCAGTTCAAGTGGTTCGACAACTCTACCCCTCATGGGGTACCACTGTATTACTTATGTGCGACCCGTATACTTGCATAGTGTGCATCACCTAACCTATTTTTTTATTTTTTTCGGAATGACAACTAGTTTTTTTAATCGAAAAACCTAATCCTTTTTTTGTCTTTTTTTAGAATGTTTGCTATTTTTTTGAAACAAAGTACTAATCCTATCTTGTCTTCTTGGAATGTGTACTATTTTTTTGATTCAAAAACTCCAATCCTATGTTTTCTTTTTGAAATGTCCCCTATTTTTCAGTTTTTAATCAAAACAACAATCCTTTGTTTGCTTATAGTAAAGCCTCTTATTTTTCAATCAAACCTCTAATCGTATGTTTCTTTTCAGAATATTTACTAGTTTTTTTATTCAAAACCCTAATCCTATGTTTTTAATTTTCAGAATGTCTCATAATTTTCAATCAGACCACTAATCCTATGTTTCCTTATTGGAATGCCAACTATATTTCAATGAAAACACTAATCCTATGTTTCTTTTTTCAGAATGTCTCGTTATTTTTGGTATCAAAACCAAATCCTATGGTTTCTTTTTTTGAATGTGTCCTATTTTTTAGTTTTGAATCAAAACCCTAATATTTTTGTTTGTCATTTTGGAATGTCTCTTTCTTTTTGGAATCAAGACAATAATCCTATGTTTTTATTTTTGGAAATGTCCACTATTTTTTTCAGCTTTTTAATTAAAAACTATAATCCTATGTTTTCTTTTTCAAAATGTCTCATATTTTTTTGAAGAAAAGGAGGCATTTTCCAAAAAGAAACCATTAGTAATCCTATCTTTCCAATCAAAAACCTGAAATCCTATGTTTTCTTTTTAGAAGTGTCTTCTATTTTTTTCAGTTTTTTTAATCAAAAAAAGCTAATTATATGTTTCCTTTTTTTGAAATATCTCATATTTTTTTAATCAAAACCCTAATCCTATATTTTTTATTTTTCCGAACGCCTACTATTTTTTTCAATTAAAACCCTAATCGCTTGCTTTCTTTTCCAAATGTCTCACATTTTTTTCAACCAAAAATCTTAATTCTATGTTTTTTTCTTACGGAATGTCAAATATTTTTTTGAGTCAAAACCCTATTCATATGTTTTTCTTATAGTAATGTCTCCTATTTTTTTCAATCGAAACCCTTATCCTATGTTATCTTTTCGGAATGCCTACTATATTTGAATAAAACCCTAATCTTCTATTTTCTTTAAGGTGTCTCCAATTTATCAATTTTTGAATCAAAAACCCTAACCTATGTTTTTTTGTTCGAATGACAATTATTTTTTTAATCAAAAACCTAATCCTTTATTGCCTTTTCGTAATGTTTGTTATTTTTTTGATACAAAACACTAACCCTATCTTGTCTTCTCGGAATGTCATTGATAAGTGCTTGTGTATTAGTAATACAAATTATTCTTTTCTTATAATGAACATTACCTTTCTCTGATTTCATCACTTATACATGTGTATTCATGTTCTTTTGTGCATGTAGTTTTGTCAAGACAAGTATGGTAGACAGAAGCCTAAATAGACCGTGAATGCACTTTGTTGATGAAATCTTCGAGTGAACAAATGTGAAGACACAAGTTGTTCTCAAAGACATATGAGTGTGTGACAACCTCCATTGTGCTCGAGTGAACATGTAAATTGGAGGTCCACAAAGGCAGTGACACTCGTGTGTTCCATCTTGTGCAATGCTAGCAAGATTATTGTCAAATGTAATTTTATTGAAGATGGAATGCGATCTACCGCATGGATGTGTGCCCGTTTATGTGGCCTCGATGAAAGTGGCGATTCGTGAGTCTTTTGGCTGAGTACTATAGTAGAATACTGTAGTAAACCACTATAGAGAATTACTATAGTAGTTACTGTTCACAAGCCGCTGAAAAATTGATTCCTGCAAATTCACCCGGGATAGTGGAAATTCCAGCCTGTTTAAACCCGCGACATATGATGATTTGATGGATCTTTTTCCCCATCTTTTGCCCATCTCTTCACTATCTTAGGAGGCGCTCGCTGCTAGTGTTAGGAAAGGCATTGGCTAGGTTTTTGTAGTGGTCTATCACCTTCAACACCACATTCCTTTGGAAGATAGTTATTGGGGGAGCTTTTGTTGCCATCGATTCTGCGAGGTGTGCCCTATGCTTGACGAGGGAACCTTTGGAAATGACACGGCTACTCCACAAGACCATCGAAACAGACACCAATGGGGTTTTATTCATGGACTGCATATCTTTACTTTTGATTTCATTGTTTATTGTATTTTGCTATATGGAGAGCTAAACCCCTCGTGGGTACTTGGACTTGTAAACCCTAGGATGATATTGTTTCATTGACCTTTTACTATGCTTTCTTTAATTAATGTTTTAATCGAGTTCCAATCTTAAATGCTTGTTGAGTTGGTTTTCCCTTAGAGTGACACTAGGGTTGAGAATCCATCTTGGTAATCTTTGTGGATTTGTGATAGACCATTAGGGTTAGACAATGCTAGATTGGAGAGGGTTGAAAGGGTGAGTTGAGAGGTAGCATAACGTCCCCTTTCCCATCCAGTGTGATTTATCCTACCTCCACATTGCGAGAGTTCTTTCCAGTCATAATAGAGTGAAATGCTAAGAGATGAAATCCTCAGGGGCTTAGTTGCATAAGCAACAGAGTGAAGCATTAAAGTAATCCTTAGTATCTGGGGCTTAAGTGTGACTAGTGTTTTTTTGCCTGCACAAAAGACTTAGATCTATATTAGGGAATAGGGTTTATTACTTGGAGTCCCTAGAGCTTTAAGCAACCTTACACAGTATGAGATGTTGAGACTGAGCGATCTCTCCACCGGGGCATAGTGTAGAGTTAGTCACGGTTGATCTTATGTTTGGGACCGTGTGGTTTACGATTTCTTCGATTCATTAAGCATCAGTTGAGAAACATAATGGTTGGTCTTGCACTTGAAATAATTGTCCTATGGTGAGCAATGTCCAGGTGCTCTAATTTCTGTCGATTGCTTCTCCATTCTTTTATTTGTGCCTCCTTCCTCTTTTCATGTTTCTATTTTTATTGATTTTGTTTACACCACTATCGATTCCTCTTCATTCTATTTAAATAGCAATCTTTGTGTTTCTGATCACTATTCCATGCGGATACAACTACCCACTCACCAGTGTATTATTACTTCGACAAACCTGTGCACTTGCGTTTCACATGCAAAAGGGTGTGTCAACTTTTTTGCACCATTGACAGAGTGTAGATGATTTGGAAGCACTTTTCACTTTGCTATTTTAGCTATTCATCACTTATTATATTTCACACTTTCTTATTCTTGCATCATTCTGATTTGTTTTCTTTTGTTTGGTTACAGCTCTAGGTTATGATCTGAAGTAAGCCTTCGACATTGGTTTAAGGAAATCCTTACATTGAACGATGAATTCATTGAAGGGGAAAAGAACATGTGTAAGAACAATCAAATCAAGATGAAATAGAAGGTGAAGGGTCTTATAACATAGCAGAACAGAATGAGCAGCAGAGGACACTATCGGATTACGCCAGACTTGCAGTTCTTGGCACGCAGTCTAGAATTGTGCGGCCACCAATCATAGCTTAGAATTTTGAGCTCAAGCCAGGCTTCATCAGATATTACAGCAGTTGGCACAGTTTAATGGTTTGGCCGATGAGGATCCAAACAATCACATTTAGAGCTTCTTATAAGTGTGCGACATGCTCAAGATTAATGGTGTTACGAATGATGTTATCAGGTTAAGAGCCTTCCCGTTTTCCTTGAAAAGGAGAGCAAAGCAATGGCTGCGTTCATTACCTAGGGCATCGATCACTACATGGGAGGAGATGGTAAAAGCTTTTCTTAACCGATATTTCCCTCCCAGAAATCCGTGAAGCTTAGGAATGAAATATCATCTTTTGTGCAAACAGAATTGGAGTCTCTATTTGAGACATGGGATAGGTTCAAGGAGCTCCAGCGGAAATGTCCTCAACATGGGTTTCTTGAGTGGATGATCATTCAGACTTTCTATGATGGTTTGAACCCAACCACGAAACAGTTACTTGATGCTGCAGTAGGAGGTACATTAGGAAGCAAGACCCCAGACGAGGCCTGACATCTCATTGAAGAAATGGCTATGAATAATTACAAGTAGATAACAAAGGGATAGAAAGAAGATAGCCAGACTTAATGAGATTGATACAGTTATCTCATTGGCGGCCCAGGTTGAGTCATTGAGCAAGAAGCTAGACTCTAACTTCTCCTAGAGTGGCGGCTATGATGAGTTGCACTGGATGTTGGGGAGAACATGCTCCATCTGATTGCCCAATCTCTATTGATGGTAGATCCTCAGTAGAACAAGTGGATTTTGTAGGGAATGTAATGAGAGGCCAAGGGAATCCATATAGCAACACCTACAATCTGGGCAGGAGGATCCACCCAAACCTCTCTTGGAGTAATTAAGGGCAACAGAAGATGATGACACCACCCGGTTTCCAATAACAATAACAAACCTAGAATATAGAGAATTGAGTTTTAGTGATGGAGAACCGGATGACCGACCTAGAGAAGGCTTTGACCAAGTTTATTGCATCATCAGATACAAGATTTCAATCGGTTGAAGCCATACTTTGCAACCACATTGCATTATTGCACAACTCAGAGAATTAAGTGGGCCAAATTGCTAAGTCACTCTCGAAAAGACTTCAAGGTAGTTTGTCTAGCAACATGGAGACAAACCCAAGATAACATGTGAAGGTGATCACTTTGAGAAGTGTTCGTGAAGTTAAGGGTAGGCTCCCGACTGAGAAGACCAGTGTTGAAGCACCCGAGGTCTTAGAGGTTGAGGAGAGAACCAAAGAGAAGGAGGTGGTAACCTGACCCTATAAGAAAAGAATCCCTTATCCTTTGAGATTGAAGAATGATGAAAATGATGAGCAATAGAAGAAGTTCTTGGGTCTATTCAAGCAGTTGCATATCAATATCCCATTTGTGGAGGCATTGTCTCAAATACCTCTCTACGCAAAGTTTCTCAAGGACCTCTTGACCAACAAGAGGAAGTTGGATGAAAGTGCAATGTTGCAAAAGAATATGCCAAACAAGAAGAAGGACCCCTTAAACTTCATCATTCCGTGCAACATTGATAATTTGGGTGAGAAGTAGGCATTAGCAGACTCAGGGGCTAGTATCAAGGCCATGCCTTATAAATTCTTCTAGGAGATAGTCTTAGGAAAGCGTAGGCCCACTCGGATGACACTTCAATTGGCAGACCAAATGGTTAGACATCCGAGGGGCATCATTGAAGTCGTACTTCTAAAAGTTGACAACTGCATATTTCTTGTGGACTTTGTGGTGTTGGATCTTAATGAGGATGTCGATGTTCTGCAGATACTTGGGAGACCATTCTTGCGCACTTCCAAAGCTGTCATTGACATGAACGGCGGGGGTTGACCTTACGAGTTGGTGATGACAAGTTGACATACCTCCTCACCGAAGCCATTCAACATTCTCTTGATTTTGATGATACTTTGTATTTTTCTTGACACTATAAATGAGTTAATTGATGAATACATGCAGGAAATGATGAATCAAGATCTGTATGAAGGATCGCTAGACCAAGGAGTGGAGAGCAAAAAAGTTTGACACTTGGTCTACAGGACAAGTTGCAACCTACCCCAGGGATCATGAAATGGATGGTCCAAAAGATGAAGCGAGCAAGGATACATCACAAGAAATACTCCAAGGCTAAAGGGGATGAGAAAGAACGGAGTAAGGGTGACATACCCTTATGTGGTAACATGCTCGACAACTCCCACTCTACCTTGAAAAGATTATGTTCATCATGCTTTCAAGTTATGGGCAAGAGAAAAACCTTCATCTATGAGCCCCCATGAGGTAAGATCAGGTACGTCAAGCTTAGTAATCTTAAACAACCACTTCATTGGAGGCAACCCCAGTCTTTACTATTTTCTAGGTTTTAGTTTAGTGCTTGCATGAATTAGTGCTTGAGTGTTGGTGTCTTAGTCTTTTACATGCTTTTGTTTTGATTTTCTCATGCATTATTGTTGTTTTCGTGTACCTAGTTGTGATTGGTGAAGTTTCTTGGTCGTTTGAGTATGTTTTGCATGATTCTCTGGTCAGATTTTTTCCAATGTCTAGGCAAGCTCTGAGTATATATGAGTATACAGAAATTTTTTTTAGAGTCTATAAAGTTTTGTAAGTTATCCAGAGAAGACACATGGCATGGGTAATTTCCACACAGGCGTGTGTCTCCGCTCAAAGCTCATCCAAGAGGAGACAAGGGCGTGTGTCTGCCCCTGTGAATGACCTTATGATGGTCACACAACAGTGGGTAATTTCCACACGAATGTGTGTTTCTCCGCAGCGTTCCGAGCTTTATCCTGAGAAGACACAAGGGCGTGTGCCTACCCCCGTGGATGACCGTGTAAATTACACACAGGAGGGGTAATTTCCACAAGCCCGTGTGAAACTTTACAGAGACTTATTCTCCATCCCGAGAAGACAGAGGGGCATGTGAGTGCCCTTATGAGTACCCCTGTAAAGATCCATATTTTCGTGTGGAATTTTCACAGGGCCGTGTGGAACACTTAGCCAAATTTCTCTAGTTGACAGAGAGGCCACAGGGTCGTGTGGATGCCCCTATGGATCAGGCACATGGGCATGGGGAATTTCCATACGGCCATGCGGATGCATTCAGAGGCAAGTTATGCTATCCTGAGAGCACACAGGGCGTGGGAATGCTCCTGTGAAACTCCCCTGTGGAGTCACACGGGCGTCGCCAATTTCTATAGGCCTATGTGGATGTATCGAATACCAAGAGGTGCGGCTTTTCTTTAAAATCTACTCATGTTTCTTCCTCTCTTCACTCAAAAACACTCAGAGAACATGTCCTTGCACTCACCTGATTTCTCACCGTCGATTTAGAGGGGTTTCATACGAGTTTTTTTGGTTGTTTTCGAATATTTCATCTTCATCTTGTCGGTAAACCCTCATTCCCTCTTTTCTTTCGCCATGCTTGATTTAATTCAATTAAATTGATGATTGTTGCTTTGTTTGCATACTTAAATGGTTGGTGCATGTTTTAGAGTGTGTTTTGAGCAAATTTCTGATGTATTTGTGGATTTTTTCATAGTGGCCGTGCGTCTTTTACGCCCCGTGGTTCCACACTACCGTGTTGATTTCTGCAGTAATGAATCATTGAGTTCCTTTGATCGATTCTTCTTCAATTCATGCACATATAGCCCCCAGATCTAGCAAGCAAGATGACAAGCATCCATGTGAGCATTCTCTAAAGCCTGAGCATATGGAGTTTGTGATTCCCGAGCATCACGCATGCTTTGAGAGATTCGCGAAACTCAAGTTCGGCCATTCTTCTTTTCTGGATCTTGGTGTTGTAAGATCCGCAGATATAGAGATAGGGTTGTATGTGATGAACATGTCCCCACCAGAAGCAGTCGAGGTTGAGGGAGAGGCAGCAGAGGGTTCTCAACCGCAGCATGAACTGCACTAGGAACTGATAAAGACCGATGCACTCAGCACAACACAGGAGCCATCTCTAGTGCTTATGTTTTCTCCGTTTCGAGCCTAAGATCATTTTGAATGGCTCGAGAGTGTGGTAGAGGTATTACAGACTAAGATCGCTGAGGTTCATGTGACACAGACTGCGAACCACACTGAGGTGATGGCGTGTCTCGATATTTTACCGCATTTATGACATCATCCTTTGTTATAAGACCGAGGACCCCTCAGCCATAACCAGTTACAGTAGCACCGAGTGATCCACCAGTCTCTGTATCCTCACTGATTACAGCATCTTCTCCAGCAGCAGGGCAGACAGCAGACGACACAAACGCTTAATGCATCTCTACTTTTCTTCATTCTTATTTTTTGTATTTCATTTCAGTATTATGTTTTGGACTTGTATCACTCGGAAAGGATCTTCCTTCTAAGTTTATCTTTTATTTTCATTATCTCGAGTTGTATTTCATTGCTTTATCTTTATATACTATTGGTTTATTTTGTTTTTGTTGACTTCACTTAACCCCCTTGTGTATGCATGTAGATGGTCTTGTGAGTATGAAAATTGAGGAATAGTCATAGACATGGTCATTGTGATTTTCACATGGCCGTGTGTGCTCCACAACCCATTGGGACTCAACTCTCAAGAAACATAGCTTCATCAAACGTACCATTAGGAATTCAGGGGAGTATTGTTTCAATTGCCCACCTTCACATATGCTTTTGAGTGTTATACTTTTTATTGTGCTTGCATGCGTACATTGTGGGCAATATACATTTGAAGTGTGGGTGGAGTTCACTTTACATATGTTCTATATGTATACTTTTATTGTATATGCTCATGTAGCCAATGGCGGTTCACCTTAGTTGTAATGGTTGTATTGTTAAGTTTAGGAGAATTTTTAACATTGAATTTTCTAATTCTCTAGTTTTTACTTGGATTTTTAGGAATTTCTGCCCGATTGGCACTTGTTACACTACTCGCTCATTAAACCTTGTTCAAACTAAAGCTCAATGTTTAAGGGACTAGTTTAGTTGCTCTTTGTTTTTATTTTCTTTGAAACAAAAGAAATGGTTAAATGAAAAAAAAATATGCTTGTGTTGTTTGCGCATTGGGGGTAGAAAGAGCGACCACCCATGATGTGAGAAGCTACTCTCATAAGTTGGATACTAGTTATGCCCTAATGAGAGAAAGAGCTATCTCATGGGATGAGTGAAAGCTACAACCCCGGTAGAAAGAGCTACCACCTCGAAAGTGTGAAAACCGCCCTAGAGGCCACTTCGGAAAGGGCTACCTTAGAGGTTGTGTGAAGCTACTACCATCTTTTTTCTTTCTTTTTGTACATAAATAAGTCCCTCTAACTCAGAGCTTTGAGGAGTATATGGTGGGTTGACTTGAGTGAATCTACACACACTTACACGATATTAGGTTTGTTGTCCTATTTTATTCCATTTTTTGGCTAGAGCATTGATTTTTCTTATTCGGTGTTAAAATTTTTCTTACTTGTAGAATGCTTCCCTTGCATGCTTTGGTGAACCTAAGGCCAAGCACTTCCAAGATTTTCTCCTTTTATGCTTCAATGTTTTATTTTTTTCTCGAGGACTAGAAAACGCTTAAGTGTGGGGCAGTTTGACAAGTGCTTATGTATTAGTAATCAAACCCCTAATTCCAATTTTTTTTTTAATACCTCCTATTTTTTATTCAAAACCCTAATCTTATGTTTTCTTTTGAGAATGTCTGATATTTTTTAATCGAAACAATAATCCTATGTTGTATTTTCGTAATGACTTATATTTTTCATTCATAAAACTAATCGTATGTATTCTTTTTGAATGTCTACTACTTTTTATTCAAAAACCCTAATCCTATGATTTACTTTCAGAATGTCAATACTTTTAATCAAAACCATAACCGTATATTTTTTTTTCGAATGAATATTGTATTTCAATTAAAACTCTAATCCTCAGATTTTTCTTTTTCGAATGTCTACTATTTTTTAAGTCAAAACACTAATCCCTACATTTTTCTTATAGTAATGTCTCTTACTTTTTCAATCAAAAAAATCCTAGTACTTTTTCTTTTGAATGCCCACTCGTAATGTAAACCAAACCCAAATCTAATGTTTGCTATTTGTGAATCAAAACAATAATCCTATGTCTAGTAATGTCTCGTACTTTTCATTTTTTTTAATCAAAACACTAATCCATTGTTTTCTTTCAAAAATGACTCATATTTTTTAATGAAAACCCTAATTCTATGTTTTCTTCTTTGAATGTCTCGCTATTTCATAATCAAACCACTAATGCTATCTTTTCTTTTTTGAATGCCCAATATTTTTTAGTTTTAATAAAAACCTTAGTTCTTTGTTTTTTTTAGTAGTGTCTCCATGTTTCAATCAAAACCCTAATCCTATGTTTTCTTTTGAGAATGTCTACTATTTTTTAATCAAAACACAAATCCTATGTTTTTCTTATACTAATGTCTTCTTTTTCATTCAAAAATCCTAATCCCATGCTTTTCTTATCGTAGTGTCTCCTATTTTTCAATCTAAATTATAACCCTATGTTTTCTTTCGTAATCGCCTCCAATCTTTCAGTGAAAACCCGAGCCTATGTTATTTTTATTAATTTCTCCTATTTATCAATTTTCATTCAAAATCGTAAAATATGTTTTCTTTTTAGAACATCTTGTATTCTACAATCAAAAACCATATCCTTTCTTTACTTTATGTAATGTCCGCTATTTTTAAATCAAAATGCTAATCCTATATTTTCTTATAATAATATCTCCAAATTTTCATTCAAAATCCTATATTTTCTTATAATAATGTCTCTTATTTTTGAATTAAAAACCATAATCCCATATGTTTTCTTTGAAATGTCTAGTGCTTTTGAATCAAAACACTAATTATGTGTACAATGTTTTTTTATTTTTGAATCAAACCCCTAATCCTTTGTTTTTCTTTATAGTAATGTCTCCTATTTATCAATCCAAACCAGAATCCTATGATTTCTTTTTGGAATATCTCCTACCTTTTAATCAAAACCCCAATCTTATGTTTTCTTTTTTGATTGTGTTTTCTCGTGTTTGATCAAAACTCTAATCCTTTGTTTTCTAATGTTTCTTATAATGAAAACGGTAATCCTTTATTTTGTTTTCGTGAATGGCTATTATTTAATCCAAACCGAATCCTATGCTATAGTAATGTCTCCTATTTTCAATCAAAACCCCTAATCCCTATCCTCTTTCCAAATGTCTCATATTTTTCAATCAAAACCCTAACCTAATGTTTTCCCTTTGAAATTATTATTTCTCAAAAATCATAATATTATGCTTTCATACAGTAATTTCTCCTATTTTGAATTAAAACCCTAATACTATATTTCTTTTTCGAATGTCTCCTATTTTGAAATCAAAACCAATCGATGTTTTATATTCTAGAAGTCCCCTATTTTTGAATCAAAGCTCTAATCCTATGTTTTTCCTCGAATATTCCTATTTATTAGTTTATAACAAAACCTAACCCTACGCTCTCGAATGTCTCATATTTTCCAATCAAAACAATACACTTTTTCTTTTCGTAATATCGTGCTATTCTTGAATAAAAATCATAATCCTATATTTTCTTTTATGAATGTGTCTTTATCTGCTTTTGAATCAAAATCCAAATCGTTGTTTCGCTTGGAAATGTCTCCATTTTTAAAATCAAAACCCTAATCCTATCTTTTATTTTTTGAATCTCTATCTATGTTTTCTTTTCTTAATGCCTGCTATTTTTGAATAAAAATCATAATCCCATGTTTTTAAATGTCCCCTGCTTTTTGTATCAAAACCCCTAATCTTTGTTTCTTTCTGGGATTGTCTCTGCTATTTTTAATCAAAAATAATGATCTGATGTTTACTTTTTCATAATGTCTCATATAATAAAAACCCTATTTGAAAGATTTTTAAGGAATTTCTCCTATTTTGTAATCAAAAGTCATTGTGTTATGTTTTTGTTTTGATAATGTCTACTATTTTTGTTTCCAAAACAATAATCCTATGTTTTCATGTAATGTCACATATATTTTCAATCAAAACCCTAATCCTTGTTTACTTTTTCGCTTATGGCTCCTATTTTTAATCAAAAATCTAATCCTATATTTTCTTTTATGAAATGTCTCATATTTTTCAATCAAAACAATAATCATATGTTTTCTTTTAGTAACGGCCTCATTTTTAGTCAAAACGCTAACCGGTCCTTTTGTGT
>NC_052490.1:4953617-5036568 GCF_009730915.1 Dioscorea cayenensis subsp. rotundata
TCAGTTACGTATTGCTGAAAAGAAAACATAGGATTAAGGTTTTTATTAAACAAATTGGAGATATTATGAAAAGAAAATATAGGATTAGGGTTTTGAATAAAAAATAGGAGACATTTAGAAGAGAAAATATAGAATTAGGGGTTTGATTCAAAACCAAAAAATAGGTGACTTTGCAAAAAAAATAAAAACATAGGATTAGGGTTTCGATTGGAAAATAGGAGATATTTCAAAAAGAAAACATAAGATTAGTGTTAACTAAAAACAAGAGACACTCAGAAAAGAAACATAAGATTAGCTTTTTTATCAAAAAATAGGGGACATTATGAAAAGAAGACATAGGATTAAGATTTTGATTCAAAATCGACAAATTGGATACATTCTAAAAAGAAAACATAGGATTACGGTTTTTATGTGAAAAGAAGACATACTATTAGGTTTGGTAATTGAAAACCGGAAAATAGCAGACATTTCAAAAAGGCAACATAGGATGAAGGTTTTGATTCAAATCTGATAAATAGAAGACGTTTAACATAAGATTAGGGGTTTGAATAAAAAATAGGACACATTTTGAAAAAAAAACATAGGATTAGGGTTTTGATTCAAATAAAAAAAAATAGAAGACATTTAGAAATGAAAACATAGGATTAGGGTTTGAATTTAAAAAAAGGAGATATTTAACAAAAATGTAGGATTAGGGTATTGATTCAAAATAGGAGGCATTGAAAAATAAATCATACGATAAGGGTTTTATTGAAAACAGAAAAATAGGAGCCATTCCAAAATGAAAACGTAAGATTATTGTTCTGATTAAAAAATTGGAGACGTTACGAAAAGTAAACATCTAACTAGGTTTTTTATTCAAAAATGAAAAATATGAAACATTCCATAAAGAATGATTATTATTTAGTTTTTGATTCAAAAATAGGAGGCATTACGAAGAGAAAATGAAGAATCAGGGCTTCGATTAAAAAATATGTGACATTCCTAAAAGGAAACATTGGATTTGTATTTTAAATTAAAAATAAGAGACATTCCGATAAGACAGCATATTATTAGGGTTTTCATTATAAACCAAAAAACAGAAGACATCTCGAAAATAAAAATATATAGGATTAGGGTTTTCACTATAAAATAGGAGACATTCCAAAAGGTAAACATAGGATTAGGGTTATGATTAAAAAATAGGAGACATTCTGAAATGAAAACATGGGTTAGAGTTTTAACTAATGTTTTGTTTAAAAACAAATAAATAGAAGACATTCCGAAAAACAAAGATAGGTTTAGTGTTCTGATTCAAAGCTGAAAATATGGGGATTATTTTGTTGATTGAAAAAAATTGAGACATTGCGAAAAGAAAACACTGTATTGGGGTTTTTATTCAAACCAAATAAATAGGAGACATTCAGAAAAGAAAAAACATGGGATTAGGGTTTTGATTTAAAAATGGAAGAAATTATTAAAACAAAATATAGGATTAGGGTATTGATTAAAAAATAGGAGACATAAGAAAATAAAACATAAAATTAGGTTTTCGATTGAAAACCGAAAAATAGTAGACATTCCGAAGAGAAAATGTAGGATTTGGGTTTTGATTAAAAAATAGTAGACATTCCGAAATGTAAACATAGGGTAAAAGTTTTGATTCAAAAAAGAAAACATAGGATTAGGTCTTTTCATTCAAAACCAAAAAATACGAGACATTCCGAAGAAAAACTTAGGATTAGGGTTTTGAGTCAAAAGAAAAAAAAACAGGGGATTAGGGTTTTTATTCAATATAAAAAAAATAGAAGAAATTCTAAAAATAAAACTTAAGATTATGGGTTTGATTCAAAACCATAAAATAGGAGACATTCCGAAAAGAAAAAAATAAGATTAGGGTTATGATTAAAAAATAGGATACATTTTGAAAATAAAACATAGGATTATGATTTCGATTCAAAACCGAAAATTAATAGGTATTTGGAAAATAAAACATACTATTAGGGTTTTGATTCAAGAATAAGAGACATTCCTAAAAGAAAGCATAAATATTGCGAAAAGAAAAAACATAGGATTAGTTTTTTTATTCAAATATAGGAGACATTAAAAAAGCCATAGGATTAGCGTATTGATTCAAAAATAGAAGCCATTCAAAAAAGTAAACATATGATTAGGGTATTGATTAAAAAATTAGAGGCATTGCAAAAAGAAAACATAGGAATATTTTTTTATTCAAAAAAAAAAATTATGAGACATTCCAAAATGGAAAAATGGGATTTTGGTTTGATTAAAAATATATGAGATATTCCAAAAAGAAAACATATGATTAGGGTTCTGATTAAAAAATAAGAGACATTCTGAAAAGAAAACATTTGGTTAGGGTTTTTCATTCAAATCCGAACAATAGGTGACATTCCGAAAGGAAAAGCATAGGATTGTGGAATTGATATAAAAGTAGGAGACATACCGATAAGAAAGCATTGGATTAGAGTTTTTGATTAAAAACCAAAAAATAGGAGACATTTCGAAAAGAAGATATATGATTAGGGTTTTGATTCAAAACTACTCAACATCCCGAAAAGAAAACCTAGAATTATGTTTTTGATTTAAAACCGAATAATAGGTGACATTCCAAAAAGAAAACATATGATTAGAGTTTTGATTCAAAATCAAAAAATAGGAGACATTCCGAAAAGAAACATACGATTAGGGTTTTGATTGCAAAATAGGAGACATTGCGAAAAAGAAAAAAACATTGGATTAGTGTTCTTATTAAAAAATAATAGCAATTTGGAAAACAAACGATAGGACTAGGGCTTTGATTCAAAACAGAAAAGCAGGAGAGATTCCTAAAATAAAACATACGATTATGGTTTTGATTAAAACAAAGGAGACATTCTGAAAACAAAAATAATAGGATTATGGTTTTTATTAAAAAATAGGAGGCATTATAAAAAGAAAACATAGGATTTGGATTTTTATTCAAAAATAGGAGTCATTAAAAAAAACATAGGATTAGGTTTTTTCATTCAAAACAAAAATAAGAGACATTGTGAAAATAAAACATAGTATTAGGGTTTAGATTTTAAAATTGGAGACATTCCGAAAAAAAAACATAGGATTAGGTTCTGATTGAAAAATAGAAGACATTCCAAAATAAAATCATAAGATTAGGGTTTTGATTCAAAACTATGAGACATTCCGAAAATAAAATATAGGATTAAGGTTTTTTTTAAAAAAATAGGAGACATTATGGAAAAAAAAATAGGATTATGACATTGATTAAAAAATAGGAGACATTCAAAAAAGAAAACATAGGATTATTTTTTTATCAAAAACAAAAAAATAGGAGACATTCCAAAAGAAAACATGCGATTAGTGTTTTGATGCAAAGCTAAAAAAAGGAGACATTCCGAGATGAAAACATAGCATTAGAGTTTCGTTTAAAAAATAGAAGACATTCCAAAAAGAAAATATAATATTAGGGTTTTGATTCAAACCCCAAAAAAATAGGAGAAATTTTAAAAGAAAAACATAGGATTTGGGTTTTGATTAAAAAATAGAAGACATTCTAAAAAGAAAACCTAGGATTAGGATTTTGATTGAAAAATAGGAGACATTATGAAAAGATGACAAAGTATTAGGGGTTTGAATCAAAAATAGGATACATTCCATGAAGAAAACATAGGATTTTCTTTTTTATCAAAAAATAGAAGACATTATGAAAAGAAAAACATAGGATTAGGGTTTTGATTTAGAACCTAAATATAGGCGACATTCCAAAAAAAACATATTATTAGGGTTTTGATTTGAAAATAGGAGACATTCATAAAAAAAAATAGTATTATGATTTTTATTCAAATATAGGAGACATTACGAAAAGAAAACATATGATTAGCCTTTTGATGCAAAACAAAAAATTAGGAGACATTCAAAAAATAAAACATATGATTAGGGTGTTGATTGAAAAATAGGAGACATTCATAAAGGAAACCATCAGAATGTGGTTTTTATAAAAAATAGGAGACATTATGGAAAGAAAACATAGGATTATGATTTCGATTCAAAAGTAGGACACATTCATAAAAGAAAATATAGGATTAGTTTTTTGATTCAAAACCTAAAAATATGAGACATTTCTAGAAGAAAATATATGATTAGCATCTTAATGAGAAAATTGGAGACATTCTAAATAGTAAACATAGAATTAAGCTTTTGATTCAAAAGTAGAAATTATGAGACATACCGTAAGGAAAACAGAAGATTAGGGTTTTGAATAAAAAATTGGATACATTCTGGAAAGAAAATATAGGACTAGGGCTTTGGAAATGAAAACATAGTGTTACGGGTTTTGATTGAAAAATACTAGACTTTCCAAAACCAAAACATACGAATAGAATTTTGATTGAAAAATAAGAGGCATTCCAAAAGGAAAACTTAGGATTATGATTTTGATTCAAAATAGGAGCCATTCCAAAAATAAAATATAGGATTAGGGTTTTGATTGAAAACCTAAAAATAGGAGACATTCTGAAAAAAAAATATTGGATTTGGGTTTTGATTCAAATCAGAAAACTAGGAGAAACCCCGAAAGGAAAACATAAGATTAAGGCTTTTATTAAAAAATATGAGACATTTAGAAAAGAAAACATATTATTAGATATTTGATTTAAAACCGAAAGATAGGATACATTCCATAAAAAAATACATCAGATTGTTGTTTGGATTGAAAAATATGAGACATTTTCCAAAAAAACATATAGGATTACAATTTTGCATCAAAAATAGAAAACATTGCCTAAAGAAAGCATAGGATTAGAGTTTTGATTAAAACCAAAAAATTAGGAGACTTTTCGAAAAGAAAACAAAGGATTAGGGTCTTGATGAAAAAATATGAGACATTGCGAAAAGGAAACATTGGATTAAGGTTTTGATTAAAAAAATAGCAGGCATTCTGAATAGAAAATATAGTATTAGGGTTTCACTCTGACTAGTAAATCAGAGACATTCCGAAAGGAAAACATAGGATTAGGGTTTTAATTCAAAACTAGACGATATTCTGAAAAGATAACTTAGGATTAGGTATTTGATTGTCAAGCAAAAGTTAGGAGACATTAAAATAAGAAAACATATGATTAGGGTTTTGATTGAAAAGTAGTAGACATTTCAAGAAGAAATCATTGGATTACAGTTTTGATTAAAAATAGGAGATATTCCAAAAACAAAATATAGGATTAGGATTTCGATTGAAAAGTAGGATACATTTGAAAGGAAAACATTGGGTTTGGGTATTGATTCAAAACCGATAAATAGGAGACATTTTGAATAAAAAAACAAAGAATTAGGGTCTTGATTTAAAAATCGGAGACATTCCGAAAAAAAAAATAATATGATTATGGTTTTGATTAAAAAATACACAACAATCCAAAAATAAAACATAGGATTAGGGTTTTGATTCTAATGCGTAAAAAGGAGACATTCCAGAAAGAAAACGTAGGATTAGGGTTTTCATTGGAAAATAGGAGGCATTCAAAACAGAAAACATAGGATTATTTTTTTATTAAAAATCGAAAAATAAAAAGACATTCCAAAAAGAAAACATACGATTATGGTTTTGATGCAAAGGTAAAAAATAGGATATATTCGAAAAAGAAAAACATAGCATTAGGGTTTCTGTTAAAAAATAAGAGACATTCCCAAAAGAAAACATAGCATTAAAGGGTTTCTGTTAAAAAATACGGAACAATCCAAAAATAAAACATACGATTAGGGTTTTGATTCTAATGTGAAAAATAGGAGACATTCCAGAAAGAAAACGTAGGATTACGGTTTTGATTGAAAATAGGAGACATTCCGAAAAAAAACATAGGATTACGACTTTGATTTAAAACCAAAATATATAAAACATTATGAAAAGAAAATAGCATTAGAGTTTTGATTCAAAAATTGGAGACATTCTGAAATGAAACCATAAAATTGGGGTTTTGTTTGAAAAATAGGCAAGTTTCAGAAAGGAATGCATAGGATTGGTGTTTTGATTGAAAAATAGGACACATTCCAGAACATAGAGTTGATTTCTTCGAAACAAGAAATAGTCCTGCAGTATGAAATTTGTAAATTTCATGGCCTGTACATCTAGTAGAATCTCCAAAAAAATATGGGTCAGTCACAAACATGTCACAAAAGAGGCAAAACATGGTACCTTAACTCGTAATATAACCAGAAGGTTGCTCTGCCTACTAAGTTTATCCACATACCTGGTACCTTATGGTTCATGATATGGGTAAGTTTATCCAGAAAGTTTACCCACTAGCAGTGATGAGAAGATACCTTGTCTTGTTGTTTTATATGCCGTAGAGCACAGTGATCTGTATACAAGATGAACTCTAGGTGAATCAGATAATGCCTCCAAGGTTTGATTGCCTACACCACAACATAAAATTTAATGTCGTAGGTGTTATGGTTCAAACATGTTCCTAACAACTTCTCACATAAAATGCAATGGGACCCTCTTGCTGGCTTAACACAGCCCCAATTCCCACCTTGGATGCATCTATATACAACTCAAACAAGTGGGTGAAGTCAGGTAGTACTAAGACAGGGGTGGTAGTCAAGCGCTCCTTCATTAGATGGAATGTGTCATCAACTTCGTCTGTCCATGAAAACTTGTTGCTATTCATGTACTCAGTGAATAGTGCCATAATACTACTGAAATACGAGATAAGCCACCTATAAAAGGAAGCGAGGTTGTGGAAACTCCTCACCTTGGTGATGTTTGTAGAAGTCAGCCACTGTTGCACCACCTTGATCTTTTCTTCCTCTATTTCTATTTCTTCTCCTAAAACAAAATAAGCGAGAAACAATTGGTTAGGTGTGAACAAAACACACTTCTTCCTTGCTTAGTAAAACTATTGGGATCGAAGAATGGCGAGTATTATCCTGAACATGCACAAGGTGCATCTCATGGTTAGGGCTATAAATGAGTATGTCGTCGAAGTACAAGACCATGAACTTGCCAATGAACAACTGCAAAAGTTGATTCATGACCCTCATATCAGGAACCATAACACAATAGTTTATTTTGCTGATCTACATGACCAGATTCATGACCCTCATATCATGAACCATAACACAATACTTTTCACAATGATTTTAACGTGCCTGGATTTTAACGTGCCTGGATCTGAAGTACAAGACCATGAACTTGCCTGGAAAGCCCGAATGGCATAACCATCCATCTGTACAACTCCTCGCATGTCTTGAATAAGGTCCTCCACTCATCCCCAGGTCACACGTGTATTTCGTGATACCCGCTCTTCAGGTCTAGGCACGTTAAAATCATAGCACAGCTAATCTGGTCATGTAGATCATCAAAATAAGGGATAGGGAACCAGTACCTGATAGTAATTTTGTTGATGGCTCGATTGTCCACACACATGGGCCAATTGTAATCCTGCTTTGGTGTCAAAAAGGATGGGACCGCGCATAGGCTCATGCTCTCACGGATGTGCCCCTTCACTAATAGTTTTTCCACCTGACATCTCCATTCTTCATGTTCCCAATGACTCATTTAGTTGTGTGGTCAATGTGATAAAGTAGAAACAGGTAACTGCTCTACATGATGTTGGTTATTCCGAAGAGGTGGAAGTCCATTCAGTAGGTCATCGGTGAAGACGTCTTGGAACTCATCCTGAAGAGGAAGAAGAAAACATAAGATTATGGTCTTGATTAAAAAATAGGAGACATTCTGAAAAAAAAACATAGGATTAGGTTTTGATTTGAAACCGAAATATAGGAAACATTTCCAAAAGAAAACATAGGATTACGGTTTTGATTGAAAATAAAAAAGTACGAGACATTTCAGAAAGAAAACATAGTATTTGGGTTTTTATTCAAAAGTAGTTGGCATTCCAAAAAGAAAACATCAGATTAGGGTTTTAATTCAAAACCAAAAAATAGGCAACAATGAGAAAAATATATAGGATTAGGGTTTTGATTCAAAACCAAAAAATAAGAGACATTCCAAAAAGAAATATAGGAATAGAGTTTTGATTATGAGACATTTCGAGAAGAAAACATAGCAATATAGTTTTGATTAAAAGCTGAAAAATAAGAGATATTCTGAAAATAAAATATAGTATTTGGGTTTTGATTAGTAACTGATTAATAGAAGGCATTTCACAAAAAAAAACATAGGATTACGGTTTTGATTGAAAAATTGGAGATATTAGGAAAATAAAACACGTACATAGGATTAGTGTTTTGAGTCAAAATTGGGAGATTAAGAAAGGAAAACATAGAATTAGGGTTTTAATTCAAAACCAAAAAAGTAGTAGACATTCCAGAAATAAACATTGGGTTAGTATTTTGATTGGGATATATGATACACATTGCGAAATATATTAGATTTTTGATTCACAAATAAAAGATATTCCAAAAAGAAAACGCATGATTAGGTTTTTTATTGAAAACTAAAAAATTGAGACATTCCAATAATAATACATAGGATTAGGGTTTTAATTGTAAATTAGGAGACATTAAGAAAAGAAAACATTGGATTAGGGTTTTCATTCAAAACAAATAAATAATAGATTCTGAAAACAAAACATAGGAATAGGGTTTAGATTGAAAAATAATAGGCATTCTGAATATAAAACATAGGATTATGGTCTTGATTCAAAAATATGAGGCATTCTGAAAGAAAATATAGGACTAGGGTTTTGATTTGAAACTGAAATATAAAATACATTATGCGAAAAAATCATCAGATTAGGGTTTTGATTGAAAAATATGAGACATTTCAAAAAAGAAATATGTGGTTATAGTTTTGGATCAAAATTAGGAGACATTCCAAAAAGTAATCATAGGATTAGTGTTTTAATTCAAAAATGAAAAATAGGCGACATTCCAAATATATATATATATATATAAGATTAGTGTTTTGATTGAAAAATAGGATACATTTAGAAAAGAAAACATTAGATTAGGGTTAGAATTCATAAATAAGAGATATTTCGAAAGAAAAACATAGGATTTGGGTTTTAAATCAAAACCAAAAAATAGAAGACATTCAAAAAGGATAACATAGGACTAGAGTTTAAATTAAGAAATAGGAGACATTACGAAAAGAAAACATAGGATTAGGTTTTTGTTTCAAAATTTAAAAATAGGACAGATTCCCAAAAGAAAACATATGATTATGGTTTTGAATCAAAACTGAAAAAAAAGGGACATATAGAATAGAAAACATAATATTAGGGTTTTGATTGAAAAATAAGAGACATTCCAAAAAGATAACATAGGATTAGCTTTTTGACTAAAAACTGAAAAATAGGAGACATTCCAAAAAGATAACATTATATTATGGTTTTGATTAAGAAATACAAGATATTACAAAAAGAAAGCATACGATTAGGGTTTTGATTAAAAACCGAAAAATAGGAGACATTCCCAAAAACAATGCATAGGATTATGGTTTTTGATTCAAAAACTAAAAAAACAATAGGTGGCATTCGAAAAAAGAAAACATATATGTTGGAGTTTTGATTGAAAAATAGGAGACATTCCAAAAAGAAAACATAATATTAGTTTTTTTGACTAAAAACTAAAAAATACTAGACATTTCGAGACGGAAACTACTATTTGGATTTTTGATTGACAAATTTAAGAAATTCATAAAAAGAAAAACATAGGATTAGGGTTTTTCATTGAAAAAAATAAGATACACTACAAAAAAAGAAAAACATAGGATTTGGATTTTTGTTTCAAATCTGAAAAAAATAAGAGACAGTCAAAAAAGAAAATATAGGATTACGGTTTTGATTGAAAAAAAGCATTGTGAAAAGTAAACATAGGATTACTGTTTGATTCAAAACCGACAAATAGGAGATATTCTAAAAAGAAACATAGGATTAGGGTTTTTGATTCAAAGCCAAATAATATGAGAGAATGTGAAAAAGAACACATAGGATTAGGGTTTTTGATCCAAAACATAAGAGGCATTCCAAAAGGAAAATATAGGATTAGGTTCATAGGATTAGGGTTCTTATCAAAAATGAAAAATAGTATACATTCTGAAAATAAAGCATTGGATTAGGGTTTTCAGTAAAAAAATAGTATACATTATGAAAAAGAAAAACATAGGGATTAGGGTTTTTGATACAAAAATCGGCAAGTAGGAGACATTACTGAAAAATATAGGAATAGATTTTTTTGATTGAAAAAAATAGGAGACATTCTAAAAAAATAAAAACATAGTGTTATGATTTTTGATTAAAAAAACTAGGAGACGTTCGAAAAACAAAAAAACATAGGAATAGAGTTTTCGATTCAAAAACCAAAAAAATTAGTAGACATCCTGAAAGAAGTAACATAGAATTAATGTCTTGATTGAAAAGTAGGAGATATTTCAAATAGAAAACAATGATTAGAGTTGTACTTCAAAAATAGGACACATATCCAAAATAAAATATAGGATTTTAGGTTTTGATTCGAATAGGAAGCATTCCGAAAATAACACATAGTATTATAGTTTTGATTCAAAACTATAAAATAGGAGACATTCCGAAACGAAAAGATGGGATAGGGGCTGTGATTGAAAAATATGAGACATTCCGAAATGAAGACATACAATTAGGGTTTTGATTCAAAATTGGATTTAGGTTTTGATTCAAATAGGAGGCATTCCGAAAAAAAACATAGGATTAATGTCTTGATTAAAAAGTAGGAGATATTTCAAAAAGAAAACAAGGATTAGAGTTGTACTTCAAAAATAGGACACATTCCCAAAATAAAATATAGGATTACGGTTTTGAGTGAAAAATAGGAGGCATTCCAAAAAAAACATAGGTTTTGCTTTTTGATTTAAAATAGTATTCCTTATGAAAAGAAAACATAGGATTAGATTTTTTATTTAAAACCGAAAAATAAAAGACCTTCCAAAAAGAAAACACTTGATTAGAGTTTTAATAAAAAATTGAAAAACAGGAGACATTCCTAAAAGAAAAACAATGATTTTGTTTTCGATAGAAAAATAGGAGACATTACAAAAGGAGAAAGGAATCGGGTTTTTATTCAAAACAAAAAATAGAAGACGTCTCGAAAAAAAAATATAGGATTAGGGTTTTGACTGAAAAATAGGAGACATTCTGAAATGAAACCATAGGATTAGGGTTTTGATTCAAAACAAAATAATAGAAGACATTCTGAAAAAGAAAACATGGGATTAGGGGTTTGACTAAAAAATAGGAGACCTTCTGAAAAAAAATATAGGGTTAGGTTTTTGATTGAAAAATATGAGACATTACGAAAAAAACATTGCATTAGGGTTTTGATTCAAAATCCATAAATAAGAGATATTCATAGAAGAAAACATAGGATTAGGATTTTGATTCAAAAATAGGACACATTCCGAAAAAAACCATTGGATTAGGATTTTAATTCAAAACGGATAAATATGAGACATTTCGCATAGAAAACATATGATTAGTGTTTTGATTAAAAAATAAGTGACATTGTGAAAAGAAAACATAGGATTAGGGTTTTGATTCAAAAATTGTAGACATTTTAAAAAATAAAGCATATGATTATGGTTTTGATTTTAATACAAAAAATAGGAAACATTCCGAAAAGAAAACATAGGATTAGGGTTTTGATAGAAAAAATAGTAGGCATTCCGAAAAGAAATCAAAGGACAAGGGGTTTAATTTGAAAAATATGAGACATTCCAAAAGGAAGATATAAGATTAGGCTTTTGATTCAAAACACAAAAAGAGAAGACGTTCCAAAAAGAAAACATAGCATTATGGTTTTGCTTCAAAAATAGGAGATATTAAGAAAAGAAAACATAGAATTACGGTTTTCATTCAAACTGAAAAAATAGGAGACATTCCGTAAAGGCAAAACATAGCATTTGACTAAAAAATATAAAAAAAAGACATTCCGGAACGACGGCACAGGATTAAGTTTTTGATTCAAAAAGTAGAAGACATTCAGTAAAAGAAAAACTTAAGATTATGTTTTATGGTTGAAAAGCCAAAATAAGGAGACATTCCAAGAAGAAAACATTAGATTGGGGTTTTGGTTAAAAAATAGGAGACATTTCAAAAAGAAAACATAGGATTAGTGTTATGATTCAAAACCGAAAAATATGACACATTCCTAAAAAAAAATTTAGGATTAGTGTTTTGATTAAAAAACAGAAGATATTCTAAAAAGATAACAAGGATTACGCTTTATTCGATTCAAAAATGATAGATACATTAAAAGGAAAATATGATTAGGGTTTTCGATTAGATTACATACGAAAATATATAGGATTGTAAGAAAGCTAGATTGCGTTTTAAAAAGAAAAAATAGATAGTTTTGAAAAACATAGGATTAGGGTTTTGATTTAAACTAAAAATAGAGCATTCAAAAGAAAACTGATGGGTTTGATATAGGAGACATTCCGAAAAGAAAAAACATAGAGTTAGGCTTTTGACTGAAAAATAGAAGACATTCCGAAAAGAAAACACAGGGTTAGGGTTTTGATTGAAAAAGGAGACATTACGGAAAGAAGACATATGATTAGGGCTTTTATTAAAAAATGATAAATAGTAGACATGCCGAAAAGAAAACATAAGATTCGTATTTTGATTCAAAAATTGGAGACATTTGAAAAGGAAAACGTTGATTAGGATTACGGTTTTGATTCAAAACCGAAAAATGAGAGACATTACAGAAATAAATCATGGGATTATGGTTTTGATTCAAAACCGAAAAATAGGACACATTCCTAAAAAAATCATATATTTATGGTTTTGATTCAAAATCATAAAAGTAGGAGATATCTCGAAAAGAAAACATAGAATTAATCTTTTTGATTGAAAAACTAGGAGACATTCATTATAGGATAAAATTTTTGATAAAAAACTGAATAATAGGATATATTACTAAAAGAAAAGATCACACTTGGTTGTTGATTGAAAATAGGAGACATTCCTAAAAGAAAACATAGATTTAGGGTTTTCATTAAAAAAATAGTGGCCATTCCAAAAAGGAAAAACATATGATTAAGGGTTTGAGTCAAAAAAACATATGAGCCATTCGGAAATAGATCCTAGGATTATGGTTTTGATTCAAAATCATAAAATAGTAGACATTCTTAAAAGAAAATATAGAATTATTGTTTCGATTGAAAACTAGGAGACATGTAGAAAAGAAAAGATAGGATTAGGTTTTTGACAAAAAATCGAAAAATAGGAGATATTCCAAAAAGAAAACCATAGTTCAAAGCTTTTGATTGAAAAATAAGAGACGTTCAACAAAAAAATATAAGATTATACTTTTGATTGCAAAATCATAGAAATTCCGAAAGGAAAACATATCATTAGGGTTTTGATTCAAAAACAAAAAATAGGAGACATTCCGAAAAGAAAAAAAACATACGATTAGGGTTTTGATTAAAAAATAGGAGACATTCATAAAAGAAAATATAAGATTAGGCTTTTGATTGCAAAATAGCAGAAATTCTGAAAAACATATCATATGGATTTTTGATTCAAAAACAAAAATAGGAGACATTCAAAAAGGAAAAAACAATGAATTAGGGTTTTGATTCAAAAATAGTAGACATTCTGAAATGAAAACTTATGAGTTAGGGTTTGGATTAAAAAATGAAAAATAGGATATATTCCAAATGGAAAAATATAGGATTAGGTTTTTTATTCAAAAATAGGAGACATTCTTAAAATCAAATATAGGATTAGGATTTTATTAAAAAAATAGGAGACATTCAAAAAAGAAAACATTTTACTAGAATTTTGATGGAAAAAATATGAGACATTCCGATAAGAAAATATATGATTAGTGTTTTGATTTAAATCCGAAAAATAGGAGACATTTAAAAAAGAAAACATAGAATTGGAGTTTTTATTAAAAAATAGGAAACATTCAGAAAGGAAAACATAGGATTAGCGTTATGATGAAAAATAGGAGACATTCCGAAATGAAAACATGGCATTAGGTTTTTGTATCAAAACCGTTAAGTAGGAGACATTTCGAAAAGCAAACATCAGACTATTGTTTAGTTTCAAAATTGAAAAAAAAGGAGATATTCCTAAAAGGAAACACAGGTGTATTGTTTTAATAAAAAAAAATACGTGACATTGGGAAAAGAAACACACATTATTAAAATTTTGTTCCATACCAAATAAATAGGAGATATTCCGAAAAGAAAATATAGGATTAGAGTTTTGATTGGAAAATATTAGACATTCCCAAAAGAAAACATAAGATTTGGGGCTTGATTAAAAAATATGAGACATTAGAAAAGAAAAAAATATAGTTAAGTTTTTGAGTGAAACAAAAAAATAGTAGACATTTCGAAAAGAAAAACAATAGGATTAGTGTTTTGATTAAAAAATAAGAGGCATTTTAACAAGTAAACATATTATAAGAGTTTTGATTGAAAACCAAATAATAGGAGACATTCCGAAAAGAAAACATAGGATTACGGTTTTGATTCAAAATGGAAAAATATCATACATACTGTAAAGAAAACATAGGATTAGGGTTTTAATTCAAATATAGGAGACATTCCAAAGATAAAACATTAAAATAGGGTTTTCATTCAAAATTGAATAAGAGAAGACATTCTGAAAAGAAAACATAGGATTGTGGTTTTGTCTCAAAACTGTAAAATAGGAGTCATTCTGAAATGAAACAATAGGATTTGATTTAATCGAAAAAAAGGAGACATTCTAAAAAGAAAATTATGGTATTGATTCAAAACCCAAAAAATTGGAGACATTTGGAAAAAGAAAAATATTGATTAGGCCATTGATTCAAAAAGTAGGAGATATTCTAAAGGAAAACATAAACATTGCAAAAAGAAAACATAAGATTAGTTTTTTTTTTCTCAAAAATAAAAGACATTCCAAATAGAAAACATTGGATTAGTGTTTGATTCAAAAATAGGAGGCATTCCAAATAGTAAACATAGGATTAGGGCTTTGATTTCAAAATATGAGCATTGCAAAAAGAAAACATGTTATATTTTTTTATTTAAAACCAAAAAATAGAAGACATTCTGAAATGCAAACATAGGATTATGGTTTTGATTAAAAAAATACGAGATATTTAAAAAAAATATATAAATTAGAGTTTTGATTAAAAAATATAAGACATTATGAAAGGAAAAACATAGCATAAGGGTTTTGATTAAAAATAGCAGACATTCCAAAATTAAAACATTGGATTAGGGTTTGATTAAAAACAGAAAAATAGGAGACATTTCGAAAAGAAGATAAATAATTTGGTTTTTTATTCAAAAACTTGAATCATTCCAAAAATAAAACCAACAATTATGTTTTCGATTCAACACCAAATAAGGGTGACATTTTGAAAAGAAAATATAGGATTAGGGTTTTGATTCAAAACTGAAAAATAGGATACATTCTGAAAAGATAACATCCAATTATGCGATTGATTGTAAAATATGAAACATTGAGAAAAGAAAACATACGATTAGTGTTTTTATTCAGAAATAGGAGACATTCAGAAAATAGACCAAAGGACTACGGTTTTGATTCAAAACCAAAAATAGGAGACATTCATGAAAGAAAACATATGATTAGAATTTTAATTCAAAAAAAGGAGACATTCTGAAAAGAAAACATGGGATTAGGGTTTTAATTAAAAAAAAGGAAACATTCAAAAAGAAAACATATTATTATGTTTTTTTACTCAAACCCAAAAAATAGGAGACTTTCCACAAATAAAACATAGTATTAGGGTTTTGATTGGAACATAGGAGACATTCCGTAAAGAAAACATAGGTTTAGGTTTTTGATGCAAAATTGAAAATGAGAGACATTATGAAATGAAAACATAAGATTAGGATTTTGGTTAACAAAAGGAAACATTCCCAAAGGAAAACATAGGATTAGAATTTTTATTAAAAAAATATGAGACATTATGAAAAGAAAACATAGGATTTGGATTTTTATTAAAAAAAATATGAGACATTATGAAAAGAAAATATAGGATTATGGTTTTCATTCAAAATAGGAGACATCATGAAAAGAAAACATAGGATTAGGCTTTCTAATTCAAAACTGAAAAATAGGAGATATTCCAAAAAAAAAAACATAGTATTTGAGTCTTGATTCGAAAATAGGAGACATTTTGAAAGGAATACATAGGATTAGTGTTTTGATGCAAAACCAAAAAATAGGAGACATTCCGAAATGAAAACATATGATTAGGGTTTTGATTAAAATATGGGGGACATTCTAAAAAAGAAAACATAAGATTATGTTATGATTCAAAAAATAGAAGACATTCGTGAAATAAAACATAGTATTAGGATTTTGACTGAGAAATAGGAGACATTCTGAAAATAAAACATAGCATTAAGGTATTTGATTCAAAAAAAAGAGAAATTCTAAAAAGAAAACATACGATTATTTTTTGTTCAAAACCAAAAAATAGGAGACATTCCGAAAGGAAAACATAGGATTGTTGTTTTGATGAAAAATAGGAGACATTTAGAAAGGAAAACATAGGATTATGATTTTGATTCAAAACCAAAAAATAGTAGACATTTCAAAAAAAATATACTATTAATGTTTTGTTTGGAAAATAGGAGACATTTCAAAAAGAAAACATACGATTATGTTTTTGATTCAAAAATAGGAGACATTCCAAAAAGAAAACATTAAATTTCTTTTTGATTGAAACATATGAGACATAAAGAAAAAGAAAATATCGGATTACTGTTGTTATCAAAGAATAAGAGATATTATGAAAATAAAGCATAGGATTAGGGTGTTGATTTAAAACTGACAAATTTTATACATTCCGAAATGAAAATATATGATTACAATTTTGATTCAAGGATAGGACACATTTCTTAAAGGAAACACATTATTAGGTTTTTTTATTCAAAACTATAAAATATGAGATATTTTGAAATGAAAACATAGGATTAGGGTTTTGATGGGAAAATTGGGGACATTCCTAAAAGAAAACATAGGATTAAGATTTTGATTCAAAACCGAAACATATGAGACATACTGTAAATAAAACATAAGATAAGCATTTGAATAAAAAATAGGACACATTCCAAAAAATAACATAGGATTATTGTTTTGATTCAAAATAAAAAAAATAAAAGGCATTCCAAAAAGAAAACATAGGATAATGGTTTTCATTAAAACATATATGACATTCCAAAATCAGAACATATTATTAGGGTTTTGATTAAAAATAAAAAGAGGCATTCCAAAAAGGAAACTGATAAGTGCTTGTGTGATATGAATGCAAAGCGTTCTTTCCTTATGTTGAGCATTACGTTTCTCGGGTTTTTACACTAATATGTATGTTTTTATGTTACTTTTATGCAGGTAGGGTTGTGAGGCCGAGTATGAAGGAAAGAAGCCAATGTGGATCATAATGCACCGATTTTGGAGGAAATCTTGCTAAGGTTCAAACGCGAAGACATAGGTCGGGTGTAAGATGCTAAAGTGTGTGCCAACCTCCTTGTATTTTAGTTAGCACAACCATTTGGAGGGGCACAAGGACAGTCACACTCAAGCATTCTGACTTATGCACACAGAACAAGATCTCCACCAACTTGTCCGTCATTAAAGAAGCAAAGCGATCCACGACGTGAACGTGTGGCCGTTTTCGTCACCTCGATGAAAGTATAGACTCAAGAAGTATTTTAGGCAAGGTACTGTAGCGGAATCCACTTTTCATCGAGGTAACATAAATGGGCACACGTTTATCCCGTGGATCGCTTTGCTTTTTCAATGACGGATAAGTTGATGGACATCTTGTTCAATGTGCATAAGTCGGAATGCTTGAGTGTGACTGCCCTTTTGCCTCTCCAAATGGTTGTGCTAACTCAAATACGGGGAGGTTGGCACACACTCTAGCATCTCGCACCCGACTCATATCTTCACGTTTGAACTTTAGCAAGATTTCCTCCGAAATAAGTGCATTGTGATCCACATTGGCTTCTTTCCTTCATAATTGGTTTCACAACCCAACCTGCATAAAAGTAACATAAAAACACACATATTAGTGTAAAAACTAGAGAAAAGTAATGCTCAACATAAGGAAAGAACGCTTCGCATTCATATCGCACATGCACTTATCAAACTCCCCCACACTCAAGCTTTTGCTTGTCCTCAAGCAAAAAATAAACATTCTGTGCATCAATGAAGAAAATATTGAAAGTGATTTGCCTTAGGTTCACCAAAGTATACAAAGAGAGCATTGTACAAGTAAGAGAAATTTCAACACTAAATATGAAAGATCGAAGCTCTAGTTAAAAACTTGAATAAAAAAGGACAACAAACCCGAAATCGTAAAAGTGTGTGGACTCACTCAAGTCAACCCAATGTATACTCCTCAAAGTTCTAAATATAAGGGACTTATTTATCTACAACAAGAAAGAAACAAAAATTTTAAAGATGGTAGTAGCTTCACACATTCTCTAAGGTAGCCCTTTCCCAAGCGGCCGCTAAGGTGGCTTTCACACTTTCGAGGTGGTAGCTCTTTCTACTGGAGTGGTAGCTCTTTCTACCGGAGTGGTAGCTTTCACAAATCCTATGAGATAGCTCTTTCTCTCATTAGGGCATAACTAGTATCCAACTTATGAGAGTAGCTTCATACTACATAGGTGGTAGCTCTTTCCACCGAAAATGAAAAACAAACAAGAAAACTATTTTGTTCCTTCTTTTCATTATTCATTTTTTTTTAAGAATTTAACACAAGAAACAACTATAACTAGTCCCTTTAACATCGAACATGAGTTTCCAATAGAGTTTAAAGAGTGAGTAGTGCACTGAGTGTAATTCGGGCACAAAATTTCTTAAAATTGAAATAAAACTAGAGCATGAAGATATTCAATGTCAAAAATTCTCCTAAACTCAAGAATACAATCATTGCAACTAAGGTGAACCACCATTAGCTATGTGAGTATGTATTTCAATCAAGAACAATAAAAAGGATGTGTGCACTATGAAACTCCCCCCCACACTTAAGTTGTACATTGTCCCCAATGCACACATGCAAGCTCACTCATAATGTATATCAATGAAGAATATATGTGAGAGAAGCAATCAAAACAATACTCCCCTAACTCCTAGTGTTGCGTTTGATGAAGCTAAATCCTTTGAGGATAATGTTCCGATGGGTTGTGAAGCTCACACGGACAAGTGCCGAAGCACCTTGGTCGTGCACATGACGGAGTCTCAATTCCCAAGATGACAAGACCATCTGCACACATACACGAGGTGATTCAGTGAAACTCAATAAAAACAAAATAACTCGAGTATATATAAAAGATAGACAATGAATACAACTCGAACTGCAAAATGAAAATAAACTCAGAAGGAAAATCTTTCTGAGTATACAAATCCAAAATAAAATGCATAAAAAAATAAAATGCAAAAAATAAGAACAAAGAAGGCAAAGATGCCTCAAGTGTCGGTGTCAATAGCTAGTACATCTCTTTCCACTGCTGGTGAAGATGACGCTGGTGCTACAAAATAAATGATGATTGGCAAAGAAAAGAGAAAGAGAAGCTTACCGACAAAATGAGAATGGAAGATTAGAAAACGGCTGGAAAACTCAATTAACAACCCTCTAAAATGATGGTGAGACGTCAGGAGAGAGCAAGGATGTGTTCTCAAAATGTTTGAGGGTGAAAAGATGAAGCAACCCGAAAAGATTTTAAAGAAAACCTGCGGTTTTAGAATTTCTGTACATCCACACGGGCATGTGGAAATTACCCACGCCGGTGTGCCTGACCCACAGGGGCAGACGCACGTCCCTGTTGACTCTCCATGCAACTGAGAAAATTCTCTAAGTAAGACCCACGCCCGTGCAAAAATTCCACACAGGCGTGAACATTCACATGCCTAACTCACAGAGAGCTCCTCTGCAGAGATTCGCACGGGCGTGCGGAAATTACCCACGCCCGTGCGATTTTCACAAGGTCACCCATAGGGGTGAGTTCATGCCCCTGTGTGCTCTCTGGATAATCTGCCACACTCAGCAGGAATTTACACCTCCGTATGGAAATTACCCACGGGCCTGCGAAAATCGCATGGTCGTTCACAGGGGTAGTCACACGCACCTGTGCCTTCTCTGGATGAGCTCACAATACAAATCCATGGGCGTGCGAAAATTCCACACGCCCGTGCATTTTCTCTGGATGCCTTAGAAAATTCTACAGGCTCTGTAGAAAATTTCTAAACATGTTTACACACTCAGAGCCTGCCCTAATATGCACGTTTTACCAGTGAAAAACATGAGAAATAGCTCAAACGACCAAAACTTCACCAAGACACATGAAAGCACAAGATAACACCAATGGTGCACAAGAAAAGCATAGCAATGGCATATAACAATCAAAACACCAACACTCAAGCTCTTATTCATGCAAGCACTAAAATAGACACTAGGAAACAGTAGATACTTGGGTTACATCCCAAGAAGCGCTTGTTATACATTTTGGAGGCTTGAAAAGAGTATGTTCCTCCCGACTAGACATTGCATAGTTGCTTCCTTTAAACCAAAAATCTGCTTACTGGGGCGGAATATTTGTTGGAGAGTCCAACCATCTTACCTTTGGCCTCCAAGGAAACAATTTGGGTTGGGAATTGTCCAAGCTTAGCACAGGTGGGTCATTGGATGGCTTCAATCTCCTACCCACGTCTTCTTCCAAACCCAAAATCTCTTTCTTGCAATTTATGAATTGATCAATCCCAAAGGGAGATGCGTTTTCCATTACCTTTAGGGGTTGCTTCTTCTTCAATTTCAACTTGAAAGCAATCTGTCTTCACCAACTCTCCTTGCATCATTTCTTGCTCACAAACATACTGTCCACTCAAATAATCATCATATTGAATGAATGGTTCTTCTTGTATATTCTCAATCTCGACAACATCATACTTGTTCCGCCCGACTTCTTCATTGTCATTCACTACCACATTTTCTCTACGAGGAACTTGACTTGCTTTCTCAAATAAATGTTGTTCCTTGGAGAGTGTGTCAAGTATCGCCTCCTAATTGATGCTCAATGTTTTTATAGGAGGCTTCATGACATCTCCATGTGGTCTGCATATTTTGGACACAAACATCAGATGCTTCAATAAAAGTTAGCTAATACTCTTTGTAACTGAAGTGCATCCTCGCCGAGTATTTCACCCCTTTGACATTCCTCTTGAGGTGCCTCCCAATGTTGTTCACTATTATCCCATAATAAGTTTGGGTAGCCCACTTCAATTGGATGATAAGCATTGTAACATGGAATGTTTTGTTGTCATGAAGTAAGAATTCTATCAACCTTTTTACTGAGAGCTTCGACCTGAAAATATAGAGTAACGACTGGGTCAATCATCATTTAAAATCCTTGCAAGAAAATGTAAAACATAACAAAAGAAAACAAATGAGAATGATGGAAGAATAAGAAAGTTTGAAATAGAATGAATGATAAATAGCTATGAAACCAAAGTGCAAAGTATCTCTAAACGCCTATTCCCCGGTAACGGCGCCAAAAAATTGACAAGGTCCCCTTGCGTATATCCCGCAAGTGCACGGGTTTGTCGAAGTAATAATCCCGGATGAGCAAGTATTGAATCCACAGGGAATAGGGAATAAAAACACTTAATCCACTTCTTATCCATGTGAAAGATCAGTAGTGATAAGTGTGACAATGATTCAATTCTCAAAAGTAAAGACAACAAGTAAGAGAGTACGAGTAAAGAAGGAGGTAAGGCAATCGATAAAGATGGGGTACTCGGATAATGCTCCATCTAGGACAATCGTTTCAAGTGCAAGAACCCTCTATTATGCTTCCTAATAAATACAATGGTGAGTCATGGAAATCCTTAAATACATAATCCCAAATCTAAGGTCAACTATGCCTAACTCTATACATGTCCCGGAGGAGAGATTAAATAACCTCTCAACCTCGCACTCGAATAGAGTTGCAATGAGCTATAGGGATTCCAAGTGATAAATCTCTTCCTAATTATAGACCTAACCCTTTGGTCCAGGTGGAAGGTCCCTAACTACAATTAAGCCCTAGATACTAAGATTACCTCAACGCTTCACTCTGTTGCACGCGCAACTAAGCCCCAGCGTAGGGTCATCTCTTAGACCATTCAATCTATTATGGCCGCAAAGAACTCGAGGAACGGAGGTAGAATCTATCATGTCGGAGGAGAAAGGGGATGCTCCTGTACCTCTCGACTCACCCTCTCAACCCTCTCCAACCTAGCTTTGTCTAACGTTCATGGTGTGTCACTCACTCACAAGGTTACCAACAAGAACTGTCAACCTAAGTGTCACTCTAGGTGAAATGTTCACACAATCAAGCATTCAAGGTTGGAACTCACTGGGGCGTGCGGCTGCCCTGTGAACGACCATGCGAGGAAAATCTACATAGCTTAGGAATGAGATCTCATCCTTTGTTCACTTGGAATTGGAGTCTCTTTTAGAGATATGGGAAAGGTTCAAGGAGTTCCTGAGAAAGTGCCCGCAACACGGATTCCTGGAGTGGATGATTGTTCAGACCTTTTACAACGATTTGAATCAAAGTACAAGGAAACTCTTGGATGCGACAGCAGGAGGTACCTTAGGTAGCAAGACCCCATATGAGGCTCGTCAATTAATTGAGGAAATGGGTGATAAACAGCTACCAATGGAATGATAGGGAGAAGAAAAAGGTGGCCGGTCTCCATTAAATAGATGCGGTAACTTCATTGGCCGCTCAAATGGAAAATTTGAGTAAGAAGTTAGATATTCTAACTTCAAATAGAGTGGCGGCCATGACTAATTGCACCGGGTGTGGTGGAGGACATGCTCCCTCCGATTGCCCGATCTCTATCGGTGATGTTTCTTCGGTGGAGAGCGTTGATTTTCTTGGTAATGACATGAGACCTTAAGGAAACCCATATAGTAATACCTATAATCCGGGTTGGAAGAATCATCCCAATTTCTCATGGAGTAATTAAGGTCCACAAAAGGCCATGGGGCCACCGGGTTTCCAACAACAACAACAAGCCCCTCAGGTGGAAAACAGAGTCTCAGTTTTGGAAACCCGAATGAATGACTTAGAGAAGCACTTGACTAGATTTGTGCAATCTTCAAATACAAGGTTTGAATCAGTCGAGGTTACACTTCACAACCACACCGCCTCTTTGCATAACCTTGAAAATCAAGTGGGGCAAATTGCGAAGTCTATCTCTGAAAGGCCAAATGGAAGCTTACCGAGCAATACAAATACTAACGCTAGAGAGCATGTGAAGGCGATCACTTTGAGGAGTGGTCGTGAGGTTGAAGGTAGGCTTCCGAGTGAGAAGCCTAAAGAACACGCACCCGAGGTTATTGAGATAGAAGAGGGAACAAGCAAAGAGAAAGAGGTGGCACCCCTACCTTTCAAGCCAAGAGTCCCTTTTCCCTCTAGATTGAAAAATGACCAAGGGGATTAACAGTACAAGAAGTTCCTGAGTTTGTTCAAGCAACTCCACATCAATATCCCGTTTATTGAGGCATTGGCCCAAATGCCTAAGTATGCGAAGTTCTTGAAAGACTTGTTGACTAACAAGAGGAAGTTTGAGGAAAGTGCTTCAATGATTTTAGATGCTTCATGCTCGGTGGTATTGTAAAAGAACATGCCGAATAACAAGAAAGACCCGGGAAGCTTCATCATTCCGTGTAATATTGGCAATCTAGGTGAGGAAATGGCATTGGCGGACTTAGGGGCCAGTATCAACGTTATGCCATACACCTTCTTTCAAAAGCTAGGCTAGGACGAGCCTAGGCCTACTCAGATGACTTTGCAACTAGCGGACCAAACAGTGCGACATCCGAGAGGCATCATTGAAGACGTGGTTGTCAAGGTTGACAAGTACATTTTTTCGGTTGACTTTGTAGTGCTACACGTCGATGAGGATGCGGATGTACCTTTGATACTTGGGAGACCATTCTTCCAGACTTCCAAGGTATTGATTGACATAGACAGCGGAGAGCTAACTTTGAGGGTTGGAGATGACAAGCTCACATACCGCCTTGCTGAAGCCATGCGGCATTCTATTGATTTTGATGATACTTTATACTTTCTAGACACTACTGATGAAATTGTTGATGAATACGTGCAGAAAATGTTCAATCCGGACCTATACGAGGGTTTGTTCGACCAAGAGGTGGATTATGAAGAAGTAATGATGCTTGGTTCATCCCGTGAGTCACCCCCTGAGCTAGAGGACATGAGTTTCGCAATTCCAGAGCATTAGGTTCGCTATGAGCACTTGTCGAGGCTCCGGTTCTGATAGACTTGATTCCTGGACACGAGTATACTCAGAGATCTACAGGAGGGAGATGAGTTCGCTGATGAGATCGAGGATCTCGTTTTCAGTAGGTGGTTGGCAGCAGTTATTGATGATTAGAGAGCCAGTAATCCGAGAGTTTGCATTGGAAGTGCTATCATCATTCGAGTTTTATAGATCGTACGCGAGCTTCGACAGTTTAGACACCATTCAGTTTAGAGCAATTGGACACCACCATAGCTTGAGCATCACTCAGTTTTCAGTTCTGCTTGGGTTGTATGAGGAGGCATTCATAACCACTGAGGAGTACTCTCAGTTACCGACTGATTATCCCGAAGCTTTGACCCCGCATTGAGCTTACAGGGATGCTATGTGGTCAGGGTCAGTACGAGCCGGGGGTGTCCAAGGCCAAGTGCCTTTCCCGACCTGCATACCGATACTTACATGCCATCATGAGCAGATCGGTGAATGCCCGTGGTGATAGCACTGGCGTTCTGAGCTGGCAGGAGTTTCTATACTTTTACCGATTCACTTAGGACACGTCATGGCAGAGTACATCAGACATAAGGGGCATTATGCTAGACTGAGTGCGATCTTCTCGGGCCCCTACATTACGAGATTAGTGCTGGGTATGGTTCTCTTGGATTCGATTCATGGGGCTGAGAAAACGAGTATACCTACCCCCTTGAGTTTAGAGACACTGAGATTGATTGGCATGGTCTGTAGAGTTTGGACAGGGGTTTATGCGTTGGTGCTACCAGTGCTAGAGATAGCCGAGAGTGAGGGTGATCATGTCGAGGCTTACCAACCTGCTCCCCACCCTCAGTCAGTACCGATGGAAACCGAGGCACCTTCTGCGGCAGAGGACGCTCCCCTCGTACGTATGTTTTCACCATCTCGAGCCCATGATCACTTCGAGAGGCTCGAGAGTGCGGTGGGAGTGATATGGACAGAGGTGGCTGAGGCTCGAGCAGAGATTGCAAAGATTAGGGCTACGCAGGTCACTCAGTACACAGAGTTCATGGCACGTTTCGACGTATTACAGCAGATCTTAGAGCGAGACGTCACCTCCTCATTTGTCTTGCGACCGAGGACTCCTCAGCCCCCCTCGACATCTCCTGTACCCCCATCTCCTATACCAGCACTGGTGGATCCACCTTATGTTTCCCCACCACCAGTAGTAGTAGAGGAGCTGGCAGAGCGTGACACCGGCATTTCCTTTATTTTGCATTTTATTTTAGACTTGTTCACTCAGAAAGGATTCTCCTTCTGAGTTTATTTTCATTTTGCATCTTGAGTTGTATTCATTGTCTATCTTTTATATATACTCAAGTTATTTTTGTTTTATTGAGCTTCATTGAACCCCCTCTTGTAGCGTGCAGATGATCTTGTCATCATGGGAATTGAGACTCTGTCATGAGCACGGCCAAGTTGTCTCGGCACTTGGCCGTGTGAGCTTCACAACCCGTCGGAACATTACTCCCAAGGACTTAGCTCCATCAAACGCGACACTAGGAGTTAGAGGAGTATTGTTTTGATTGCTTCTCCCACATATATTCTTCATTGATATACATTATGAGTGAGCTTGCATGTGTACATTGGGGGCAATGTACACCTTAAGTGTGTGTGTGGGGTGGTGGGGGGGGAGGGGAGAGTTTCATAGTGCACATATCTTTTATATTAGTTTTGATTGTTATACATGCTCACATAGCCAATGGCGGTTCACCTTGGTTGCAATGATCGTATTCTTGAGTTTAGGAGAATTTTTAACGTTGAATGTTTTCATGCTCTAGTTCTTGCTTGAATTTCTAGGAATTTTTACTCGATTTACACTCAGTGCACTACTCATTCTTTAAACTCTATTGAAAACTCATGTTCGATGTTAAAGGGACTACTTATAGTTGTTTCTTGTGTTAAATTCTTAAAAAAAAAAGTGGAAAATGAAAAAAAAAGAACAAAATAGTTTTATTGTTTATTTGTGCTTGTTGGGTGGAAAGAGGCACCACCTATGAAGTATGAAGCTACTCTCATAAGTCAGATACTAGCTATGCCCTAATGAGAGAAAGAGCTATCTCATAGGATGAGTGAAAGCTACCACTCTGGTAGAAAGAGCTACCACCTCGAAAGTGTGAAAACCAACTTACCGGCCGTTTTGGAAAGGGCCACCTTAGAGGATGTGTGAAGCTAATACCATCTTTGCAATTGTTGTCACTTTTGTAGATAAATAAGTCCCTTGTACTTAGAACTTTGAGGAGTATACCTTGGGTTGTTTTGAGTGAGTTCACACACATACACGATTTCTGTTTTGTTGTCCTTTTTGATTCAAATTTTTAGCTAGAGCTTTGATTTTTTTTTTGTATTTAATGTTGAAATTTCCCTTACTTGTAGAATGCTCTCTCTGTACACTTTGGTGAACCTAAGGCCAAGAACTTCCAATATTTCTTTCATCTATGCACAGAATGTTTAATTTTTGCTTGAGGACAAGCAAAAGCTTAAGTGTGGTGGAGTTTGATAAGTGCTTGTGTGATATGAATGCGAAGCGTTCTTTCCTTATGTTAAGCATTACCTTTCTCGGGTTTTTACACTAATATGTGTGTTTTTATGTTACTTTTATGCAAATAGTGTTGTGAGCCCGAGTATGAAGGAAAGAAGCCAATGTGGATCATAATGTACCGATTTTGGAGGAAATCTTGCTAAGGTTCAAACGCGAAGACATAGGTCGGGTGTGAGATGCTAAAGTGTGTGCCAACCTCCTCGTATTTGAGTTAGCACAACCATTTGGAGGGACACAAGGGCAGTCACACTCAAGCATTCTGACTTATACACACAGAACAATATCTCCACCAACTTGTCCGTCATTAAAGAAGCAAAGCAATCCACGACGTGAACGTGTGCCCGTTTGCATCACCTCGATGAAAGTATGGACTCAAGAAGTATTTTAGGCCAAATACTGTAGCAAAAAATGTAGCGAAAGTTCTGTAGCAGCACTGTTCACAGCCGGCCAAGAAAATAGGAATTCAGAGAATCCACACTGGCGTGTGGAAATTATACACGCCAGTGTGGAAATTCCACATGGGCGTGTGTAAAATTCACAGGCCCGTGTGGTCACTCGATTCTAGCCCTATTTAAAGCCGATTCAGCCCCGATTTCAGTATTCTTTTCTCCATGTTTTCCCCAACTTGAGAGAGGGTTTCGGCTACAGTTTTGAGAAGTATTGGCTAAGGTTTTGGAGAGGTTCTATAGCTCTGACATCATCCTTCCTTAGGAAGAAGGTTGGTCGGGGAGCTTCCATTGAGGCGTATTCTATATGGGACGAGGGAATCCTTGGACGACGAGTAGAGAACTTTCCGCAAGACCATCGACACGACTATCGAGGGGGTTTCTCTATGGATTCATTGTTTTTACATTTTATTTACTTTGATTGTACTTAGCTCCATGGAGAGCTAAACCCCTAATTGGTACTTGGGTATTTGTGAACCCTAGGATGTATTTGTTTCACTGAATCTCTTTATTATGCTTTCAATTAATTGATGTTTGTTGTAAGTTCCAACCTTGAATGCTTGATTGTATGAAAATTTCCCCTAGAGTGACACTAGGGTTGAGAGTTCTTATTGGTAACCTTGTGAGTGAGTGACACACCACGAGCGTTAGACAAAGCTAGGTTGGAGAGGGTTGAGAGGGTGAGTCAAGAGGTACAGGAGCGTGCCCTTTCCCCTCCGACGTGATAGATTCTACCTCCGTTCCTCGAGTTCTTTGCGGCCATAATAGAGTGAATGGTCTAAGGGATGACCCTCCGCTGGGGCTTAGTTGGTCGTGCAACGGAGTCAAGCGTTGAGGTGATCTTAGTATCTAGGGCTTAATTGTGCTTAGGGACCTTCCACCTGGACCAAAGGGTTAGGTCTATAATTAGGAAGAGATTTATCACTTGGAATCCCTAGAGCTCATTGCAACTCTATTCGAGTGCGAGGTTGAGAGGTTATCTAATCTCTCCTCCGGGACATGTATAGAGTTACGCATAGTTGACCTTAGGTTTGGGACTATGTATTTAAGGATTTTCATGACTCACCATTGCATCAATTAGGAAGCATAATAGAGGGTTTTTGCACTTGAAACAATTGTCCTAGGCGGAGCATTATCCGAGTACCCTATCTTTATCGATTGCCTTACCTCCTCCTTTACTCGTGCTTTCTTACTCATTGTTTTTACTTTTGAGAATTGAATCATTGTCACACTTATCACTACTGATCTTTCACATAGCTAAGAAGCGGATTAATTGTTTTTATTTCCTACTCCTTGTGGATTCGATACCCGCTCATCTGGGATTATTAGTTCGACAAACTCGTGCACTTGCGGGATATACACAAGGGGACCTTGTCAGAAACATAGGATAAGGATTTTGATTAAAAACTAGGAGCCATCCAAAAAATAAAACATAGGATTAGGGATCTGATTAAAAATAAAAATAGGAGACATTCCGAAAAGAAAATCTACGATTATGGTTTTTATTAAAAATTATGAGACATTGAGAAAAGAAACCATATGAATAGGGTTTTGATTAAAAAATAATAAATTTGAGACATTCCAAAAAGAAACACATAGTATTAGGGTTTTGATTCAAAACCAAAAATATGAGACATTCTGAAAAGAAGACATACGATTTGGGTTTTGATTAAAACCCCAAAAATGGTAGAATTTTTTGAAGAAAACATAGGATTAGGGTTTTGTTTTTAAAAAAATATGTGATATTCCTAGATGGAAACATATGAGTAATGTTTTGATTAAAAAAATAGGAGGCATCGCTGAAAGAAAAACATCACTTAATGTTTTTGATGAAAAACCCAAAAAAAGGTGACCCTAAAAAAATAGAAAAACATAGGATTTGGGTTATGATAAAAAAATAAGAGACATTATGAAAAACAAACAAAAAGGATTATGGTTTTGATTTAAAACCGATAAATTGGAGATATTCCGAAAAGAAACGTTGGATTAGGGTTTTGATTGAAAAATAGGAGACATTCCAAAAAGAAAAAAATATGATTAGGGTTTTTGATACAAAAAAATAGGACATTCCAAAAATAAAACATAGGATTAGGGTTTTGATTCAAATGCAAAAAATAGTAGACGTTCTGAAAAGAAAAAATAAATTTAGGGCTTTGATTCAAAATTAGGTGATAGTCTAAAAAAAGAAAAACATAGGGTTATGGTCTTCATTCAAATATAGATGATATTTCGAAAAAGAAAAACATAGGATTATTGTTTTCATTGAAAAAAATAGGATGCATTCTGAAAGGAAGACTTTTGGATTAGGGTTTTGATTGAAAACAAAAATCATAGGAGGCATTGCAAAAAGAAAACATAGGATTAGTGTTTTGATTCAAAAAGAATAAATAGGAGACATTTCTTAAAGAAATCATAGCAATTGGTTTTGAATAGAAAATAAAAAAAAGGAGATATTTCGAAAAGAAGACATAGGACTAGGGTTTGATTCAAAACTAGAAGACATTCCGAAAAGAAAACTTAGGATTATGATTTTGATTGAAAAGCAAATATTGGGAGACATTCCAAAAATAAAACATAGGATTAGTGTTTTGATTGAAAAATAGTAGACATTCCAAAAAAACATAGGAGTAGGGTTTTGATTGAAAAATAGAAGACTTTGTGAAAAGATAACATAGGATGAGTGCATTTTATCTGTATATTTTTATACCTTTTTCTTGTATTTATCTTGTCTTTAAGCATTTATTTATTGTGATTTTGTGCTACTATGGGTATTATTGTGTGTTTGTGCACAAAAATAGGACCATGTGAAAAAGAGCAGGATTCGGTGCAATTACAGTGTGAAAAGATGTGAAATTACAGTACGCTCAGGCTAGACATGGTCTCCGCATGACCCTGCACGTCTCCCAGATTATTCCAGGTGATTTTTTGTAGCTGAGTACTGTACCATTCACTGTAGCAAAATTATTGTAGCTCAAGTTTGGAGAAGCCGCACAGTTTGTATGCAAGTAGCACGATCGTGCTAAGAGGTGATGCAGGGGCGTGGTCGTGCTGAACTTCTATGATTCAATTTTTTAGACATTCCACTGATAATTAGGGGAGTGGCACGAACATTCGCAAGGCGTGTCATGCCCGAAAACTACTTTTTTAGTCAGATCTAGGGCATATTCTCTTCATCCTTTCTTCCTTCTTCTTAGCGGTGGTAGCCAGGCTTTTTTCCTTCATTTTCTAGGGCCGGAGTAGAGCTACTTTGCAAGATCGCGAGTGGAGTAGAGCTAAACTGGCGGAACTTCATTGAAGCATTGTCGCAGTGGTAGAGAAGCAAAGAAAGAGTCCTTAATGACTTTATTACCTTTTGTTTTTTTAGTCTTTTATGGATTTGTAAAACTATAAGGGGCTAGCCACTCTCTGGTGCTCCAGATCTATGAACTTGGATGTTTATGGTCTTTGTTGATTTACTTAATTTTAATATGTCTATGGGGTTCTATTAGTTTTTTGTGTTTAATTATGTGTTTGTATAACTTGATGTGTTTGATTTGCATAGTTGCATGGGTAAAACTTGGTGTGTGGATTACCATAGTTGTAGTTACCTTCTATGATTGCAAAACTCAATGTGTATGAAACCCATAGTTACCGTAGCAAATTTTAGTGTATTTGAGAACCATAGATGCAACATTGCTCTTGAGCACACACAAAAACCTTAGGATGTACCTGATAGGTATTAAGAGCAAGTCCATTGCATGTTTCTCTATGGGATTAGTCCGGGGCAATGCTCTATCTCTGTATATCTCACCTAATTCTATCCCAGCCCTTACCTGTCATCTTCGCCCATTTAGGATCTAGTTGTAACCCTTTTACCAACCATCATTGATTGGTTAGACATTAGAAGATCAATTTGTACTTTCAATCCAGTCCTTGTGGTTCGACAACCTTACCCCTCATGGAGTACCATTGTATTACTTGTGTGCGACCCGTGTACTTGCGGAGAGCTCATCAAGTTTTGTGCGTGGTTGCTGGGGATTGGTAACTCCTAGGAACATTAGGAATCTAGTGGTCTAGCCATTTAACTTTTTTCTGTATATATATTTATTTTTTTTGTTTTTATTTGGTTACCTAATTTTTTTTATTCATCAGTTATTTCAGGAAGTTCAACCTATGACGAATTGAGTGCAACCTTGGAAGATCTAGATTGGTTTCAAAAATTCCGTGAAACTACTACATTCTATGAGCCGCTTCCTCAAAAGCATGGTACAACTAGTGAAGGAGAAGGGCTATCACTGACGGAATTAGAAGATCAATATTGGTTTTTGAAATTTTCTAAAACTCCGGCATTTTTAAGAAGAACCTCCACTCACAACTACGGAGTTTTCAATCCCATCCGAGATAAATTCAACCATGGACAGCTAGAAATATTTGAGACAGGAAAATAATTTGAATCAAGATGAAGCTTTGATTCCGGATGAGACTTCTGACATGGAAGGATATGAGAGCCACAAAGTTTATATACAGAAATTAGTAAAGGCCCTTCATGAGCCATATGGATCTCATGATACTGTAATTAATTAAAATCAAATGAGTTGGAGGAAACATTATAAGACTAAAGTCCCACAGGTGGCTAAAATCTTGTGACCTGGAAGGGTATGAGAGTAATCAAGCTTACATCCAAAAATTAGCAGAGGCACTTCATGCACCATATGATTCTCATTAGATTGAAGTCCTACAGGTCAAAGAACAAGCCCTTGCAAAGGAGAGATCTCCTAAGGATAAAGAGAGTGAAGAGTGGGTCACATTTAGTGAATAGCAAAAACCACCACCAATTGCTTTAGGGGAGCATTGGGAGAAGAAAAACATTGAAGAGGTTGAAGAAACATACTTAATTTACTTTGAACAAGTTGTCTCTATTGACACGGATGAATGGGTTTATAGGAAGAGAGCTCTTCAAGGAATTAATTTAAGTCTTGCAAAGAGGTTGAAACATTCTTTACACTTTTCCTCTAAGAAATTGAACAACTCGTGCCCCTGGTTGTTCCCTTGGAGGCCTAACTTTTAATTGATGAAACATTTATCACTAAAGAGAGCTCAAGGGATAGGGCATAAGGAGGATGATTTTGGATGAATGAGAAATATGAAGATAAACCATTTAGCCTTGTTTCATATTTTGGAGTTTGACAAGGTTATTCTCAAGGAATTCACCAGCAAGCTTACACACTTCTCATTCGTTGGAATCAACTTTACGAGCAATGGCTAGAGGGAACATTTTTATTTTCAAACCGAAAGATTAGATGAAGATGCAAACTCCAAGACATTGAAACAAAAAGCTTCTTGTATACTTAACAAACTCATCTTTGGCAAGAAGAAGATGTTGGGAATTCCAGAATTTGTGGGTAAGAAAAAGGAGCCATACAATGACCCACGTGTGCATGTACTGATCCGGGATAATTTCCAACCCAAATTGTTCCCTTGGAGACCTAAATCATGTTGGTTGTAGCCTCTAACATATATCCCTCCATGATAAGTAAGTATGTGCTTTAATTGAAGTAGCTATGCAACTTGTAGCCGAAGGAGCACACTCTCTTCTGGCCTCCCTAAGGTAAACTGATAAGGTATGTCAAGCTAGTAACATTAAACAAGCGCTTCTTCTGATGCAACCCAAGCATTGGTTGTTTTTGCCCTTCTCGTTTTTTTAGTTTATGTAGTTGCTTGTTTTGAGTTCTTGAATAATTTTGTGTTGCTCTGACTTAATTTAGGGTTTTATCCTTGGTGTTTTTGCTTCTATTCATTGCATATTTGTTTTGTAAATTGTTGGGGTTGCATGCCTTGGTTATGGAAGTTTTGTAAAATTCAGAAATTACTGTTCTGATGCATTACAAGAGTGACGCGGGTCGGACACGATAGTGCCAGGAAGGGTTGCATGGTTCTCTTGCTCTTTACACGATCGTGTCTTCCCCTTTTGAGTTCTTGGGAAATTTTCCTGAGATTTTTAGGAGGAGAGGCACACCCTCGGCATGATCATGTGTACCCTGATTTCTTGCATTTATGGATTAATTTCTATTGTTTTACTGCAGATTATCATACCAAGGTTAAGAGCCATATCATTGATTCTTGAGCATCACCAGTCTTTATTTTACTAGTGTTTTTCTTTTATTTCTTATTTTCTGTTTCTTGAGCTTCACTTGTGCCCCTTTTGCTTGTAGGATTTGAGCCCTATGGAAACAAGGAACCTACATGTTGAGAGTGGCCACATCAGTCCCCGCATTCAGGCTAGTCCCTAGAACTTCTCCTCAATTTTAATTGTCCTTGATTCATTTTTTCATGCATGCATTTGTATATTGAGGACAATGTATGGTTTAATTGTGGGGGAAGGTTTTACTATTGTATTCATTGTGATGAGGCATGACTTAGGATGATCTATGATTTTATTTTGTTGAATTTTAGACTTAGGATGATCTATGATTTTATTTTGTTGAATTTTAGACTTAGGATGATCTATGATTTTATTTTGTTGAATTTTAAGTGTAAGGAGACACTAGTGTGTTAGTGTATTTTTATTGAGCTTAATTGTTAGCTTCACTCTTATCTCGGAAACCTCTTATTTCTCTCACCTTACCTTAATTGTAGAGCGACTTGTACTTAGGAGAAACCTATAGCTCAATGACCATGATTGTTCCTTGTTAAAAAAAATTAAAAAAATGGAAAGTCGAATTCCTTGTGGCATAACCTACCGGCTCTTTGTAAATACTTTGTAAAAAAATGGTAGAAAGAGGTGTCACCTTAGAAGTGTGAAAGCCACTCTTGAGTAGTCGAATTTTTGGGCATTACTAGTGTACATTTGATGACCTACTGAGAGAAAGGACTACCTCTAGGGTGTATGAAGCTACTACAAATTTAATATAGTGTGAAATAAGGTCATTGTTAGCTAAGTTGATTAAAAATTGCATGGGGAACATAAATTAGGGTAATCATACACACACTCGGGGAGTACAAGGTGATAGTGAATCTTATCATTTTTGATCAACTGAACACACACTGACAACTGGTGCCCTATTCCCCTCTTTTGAAATTCCTATATTACTAACATCAGAGGTCATGCACTCATCTTCTTTCTTATGTGTTGATGTGTTTTGCTTAAGGACAAGCAAATGTTCAAGTGTGGGGGTATTTGATGAGTGCATTTCATATATATATTTCCATATCCTTTTCATGTATTTATCTTGACTTTAAGTGTTTATTTATTGTGATTCGGTGCTACAATGGGTATTATTGTGTTGTGCAGGAAAATAGGTTACTATGCAAAAGAGTAGGATTCTACTCAATTACAATGGGAAGAGATGTGAAATTATTGTGCTCTCATGCCAGACACTGTCACACCCACCCCTTCTACCGAGGTAAATGTGGCACCCATCAGTTAAAATTCTCTTTTAACTGGAAACTGACACCCTGCTTTAAACAAAATCAGACCTACAAATCACAATTTACAATTTTACACAAACTACGTGTTCAAATACGTAAATATCATGAATACATAACTCAAATTTATGGGTACAACCGCTACAAGATCACAATACCAATGACAAGAAATAAAGAAAGGGGGACCCATCTGCAGTCCCCGGACTCAACCCTCGACTAGCTCTATAGTCGATCAGTGCAATCTAGGGTCCTGCTCCTCGCAGCTACAAAGACATTCGATTGGTCGGTAGTGGCTTAATAATTTCAAATACTTAAATACAATATATATATAGTATATAAATACCAACTTCTCAAATAATTTTCCAACTTTTCCAAAATACCGGAATTCTAGCAAAATACATTTTTTTAAAGAACTTTTTGAAACATAGATTCAACATAGATCAACATCAATTGATTTTCTCGTAAAAACATAAATTTTGTAAGATAACGCCTCATCACAATTCAAAAAAATAACATAAATTTCAAATTCAAAAATAACGCAATACCCAACACTCACCCAAAGATAACATGGTCTCAGAAAACTCTCTAAACCTTCGCCGTGGCTGCGCTAGGTTCGAGACGCCAAGGAACTCATGTCCTTAACGCTGACCCATCGGGTTCACCGGTCGGCGACCCCTGGCCACCCGATGAATATCCAGCCGTGGCTCTCCGCCTCCCACCCGAACCGGCCCTCGAGAAATCAATACTCAGTCCACCACGCCACCTCTAAAGGCTCGGCCCGTGGGGACCCACTATCGCAGAGTCGGGCCCTTAGCCCGTCACCATCAAAACCATCAAGTAAATACAAAGCAATAATACCATCGATATAAATCATATCACGAGATCCTTTTCCGTGACAAGTATTCACATCACGGAAATAAACATTATTTTTTTCACAAAGCCAATGCCAAAAAGTATAACCATGCATAATACCAAGAAGATCCATGATACCATTCCTATACCGTGAATGAAAACCAATTCTACTAACAATGCCGATAAAACATCTTTTAATATGCTCACATGGTTTCGTAAATCACTCCAAATCAAAGCATATATACCCATCAAAAATAAATACAAGAATTGAATAATTAAATCACATATACATGTATTTTTCACTATTCACAAATACGTATAATTATACAAAACCGATGTATCAATACGGTTATCATGGCACATCGTAGGAAAAATAAATATAAGTATATTTCGACCTTTATACGCAATTAAACATGATAAAATGAAATACTTAAACATTTATTTCCAAAAATACTAGCCATTAAACAATTATTTCAAAAATAATAATAATTAATCAATTATTTAAAATAATAACCACTACCAACTCACTCGGTGTCCTTGGGTTCCTTGCTAGACTCGGAACTCCCTCCCAAGACCGAACAACACCTAATAGAATAATATAATAAAAAAATAAATAACATATTTAAACTCAAAAGAAAATACAAAAATAATAATCAACTCTCTATTGGGCCCACTCACTCCAATCGATTCAAACCTGACCTTGTATAATCAAATTGGTCTCCAATTGCACTTAAGCCAACTCAATTTGGGCTAGACCATTATGAACCAACCTGAACCAACCTCAATTCCATTGAACCAGACTCAAATTCACTGAACCAAACTCAATTCTTATTCAAAATCCATTGAACCAACTTGGTTCAGTCCAAAATCCTTAACCCAAATCAATTGAACCAAACCCAAACCATCTCAACTTGATTTGATCAAACCCAACTCAACCAAACCAATTCAACTCAACCCATTTCAATTTGGTTAAACCCAACCAATTCAATCTAACCATCATCATTAACACATTAATCATCATAATCATCAACTTAATTAACTAAACCAAACCCTAATCTCGGTGCTACAGTAATTGCTACAGTAAAACCGAAAATCTCATCCTTCATTCAAGCTAGATTCATCACAAATACAATGATTTTTCAACACAAATTGAAGCAACAATCATCTATAACCATTAAACATGTTTTTCCTACTCAAATCCATCATTATCTTCATCATATCCATCAAATACACATATATACATGCATACATACACTCATTCATCAAAAATACACCAAGAAAAGCTCTTACCAACTAAAACCATCCCTCCGGCGAGCTCCCTCCGGCGATCTCCCATCCCCCACCTCAAATCTCCCATTTTTCTCCTCATTTCTTCATTTTTATTTTATTTTCCTTCTCGGGTTACTGTAGCACAAAGATGGAGAAGAAGATGAACAATTTCTCAAACCCTAGATTTTTCCTCTAAATTACATTTTCAGCCGAAATTCACTTTCAATCCCTCCAAATATATTTTCTTACAAAACAGTCCCTGAAAAACTCACCAATGATCCCTGAATTATGAAATAGTATTCTCAAAAGGTCCTTTCAAATTACCCAACGGTCCCTGGATTATAACACAACATTTCAAAAAGATCCCTTCCATCTTACCTTTCAGTCCTCGGTTTCCATAAATATTTTATATCAATCCTTTTTCTATTACTCTTTAACCCAAAATCTGTTATAAACTTTCACATTTAAGTCCTTATTCTTTTCACTTGGGGTTTCTCAACAAGATTAATCTGTAGAAAACCTTCTTTGCAACCGTAGTAATATCCACGAATATATTTTTCTAACGATTATCGGCGAGTTCGGGTATTACGGATACCGCGTCTCACATGACCGCAGTGTGCGTCCCCTATATTACTCCAGGTGATTTTTGTAGCTGGTTACTGTAGTATTCATTGTAGCTCAAGTTTGCATAAGGCGCACGATTTGTGTGCTCCTAGCACGATCATGCTAGGAGGCAAAGCAGGGGCATGTCTGTGCTGGAATTCTATGATTCAATTGTTTGGACATTCTTGTGATAATCAGGGGGAGTGGTACGACCATGCGCAGGGCGTGTCGTGCCCGAAAACTACTATTTCAGTCAAATCTATGGCATCTTCTCTACATCCTTTCTTCCTTCTTCTTGTGGGCGGCTGCCAAGCTTTTCCTCATCACTTTTCTAGGGCCGGAGTGTTGCTATGGTGGAAGATCGCAAGTGGAGCATATCTAAGCCAGTAATACTACATTGAAGCATCATTGGAGTGTTTAAAAAGCAAAGAGGGGAGTCTTTCATGTCTTCATTACCTTTTATTTTCTTTAGTCTGTTGTGGATTTGTAAAACTATGAGGGGCTAACCACTCTATGGTCCCTTGAATTTATGAGCATGGATGTTTATGTGCTTTGCTGATTTACTTACATTTAATAGTCTACGGAGTTCTATTGGTCTTTTGTGTTTAATCATGTGTTTGCATAACTTGATGTGTTTGAGTTGCACAGTTGGTTGTGGAAAACATGGTGATTGCCATAGTTGTAGTTACCCTGTGTGATTATAAAACTCGATGTGTATGAAACCCACAGTTACCTTAGCAAAACTGGGGGTATTTGAGAACCATAGATGCAAAATTGCTATTGAGCACACACAAGAACCTTAGGATGTACCTGGAAGGTATTAGGAGCAAGTATATTGCATGTTTAACCAGGGGATTAATCTGGGGCACAGCTCTATTTCTAGGTGTCTCACCTAGTTCCATCCCAGCCCTTACCTATCATCTTTCCCCCCTTTAAAATCTAGTTGTATCCCTTTAACCAACCATCATTAATCGGTTAGACTTTAGAAGATCAATTAGTACTTTGAGTCCAGTCCCTATGGTTCGACAACCCTACCACGCACGTGGTACCACTGTATTACTTGTGTGAGACCCGTGCACGTACGGAGAGCTCATCATTCATGGTTTGGATTAAAAACAGAAAAATATTAGGCATTTCGAAAAGAAAACAAAGGATGAGGGTTTAGATTTAAAAATAGAAGACATTTCGAAATTAAAACATGCCATTAGGTTTTTGATTAACAAATAGAAGGCATTTCAAAAAGAAAACTTGGGATTAGGTTTTCGATAAATTATAAAAAGAAAACATAAGATATGGGTTTTGATTGAAAAATAGGAGACATTCGACATAGGATTAGGGTTTTGATTGAAATTAGGAGGCATTCTGAAAAAAAAAACATAATATTAGGGTGTTGGCTTAAAAATTGGAGACATTCCAAAATGAAAATATTATATTAGGTGTTTTTTATTCAAAATAGATGATCAGGAGACATTCGGAAAAGAAAAAACATTAATGTTTTGATTCAAAAATGGCAGATATCCTAAAAAGAAACCATAGGATTAGAATTTTGATTCAAAACGCATAAATAGAAACTTTTTTGAAAATAAAATATAGTATTTGGGTTTTGATTAGAAAATACAAGACATTACAAAAAGAAAATAAAAGATTAGGGTTTTGACTAAAAAATACAAGGCATTCAGAAAATAAAGCATAGGACTAGAGTTTCGATTGAGAAATAGTAGACTTTTCGAAAAGAAATCATAGGATTAGGGTTTTGATTAAAATCCCAAAAATAGGAGACGTTTTGAAAATAGGACATACAATAAGGATTTTGATTCAAAACGGAAGAATAAAAGATATTCCCAAAAGAAAACAATGGATTACTTACGGTTTTCATTTAAAAATAGGAAACATTTTGGATAATGGTATTGATTAAATATCGAAAAGTATGAGACATTCCAAGAAAACATATGATTAGCGTTTGATACAAAACAAAAACTTTAGATGATATTCCAATAAGAAAACATAGCATTAAGATTTGTATTTAAAAAATAGAAGACATTCCTAAAAGAAAATCATAGAATAAGGTTTTTGATTGAAAATCTAAAAATATTAGACATTCCGCAATAAAACATAGAATTAGTGTTTTGATTGAAAAATATGAGATATTTAGGGATGAAAATTTAGGATTAATGTTTTGATTAAAAATTAGGAGACATTGCGGAAAATAGCAGATGTTCCAAAAACAAAACAAAGTATTTTGGCTTCCATTCAAAAATAGCAGACATTCTAAAAACAAATATAGGAATAGGGTTCTCATAAAAAAAATAGGATTATGGTTTTGACTGAAAAATGGCAGACATTACGAAAAGAAAATATAGGATTAATGTTTTAAATGAAAAATAGGAGACATTCTGAAAAGAAAAACATAGGATTAGCGTTTTGATCCAAAATTTGGAGACATTCCAAAAAATTAATCATAATATTAGGGTTTTGATTGAAATATTGGACACATTCTGAAAAGAAAAGATTATATCAGGTTTTAATTCAAAATTGATGAATAGGAGATATTACGAAAAAAAAATATTGGATTAGGGTTTTGATTCAAAAATAGGAGACATTCCAAAAAAAACAATAGGATTAGAATTTTGATTTAAAACCAATAAATAGCAGACATTTCAAAAAGAACATAGGATTAGGGTTGTTATTATAAAATAGAGGACATTACAAATAGAAAACATAGGATTAGGGTTTTGATTAAAAAAAATTAGGCATTCTAAAAATAAAATATAGTATTAGGGTTTTGAATCTAATGCAAAAAAATATGAGACATTCTGAAAAGAAAATGTAGGATTAGGGTTTTGAATCAAAACCGAAAAATAGGAGACATTCAGAAAAGAAAGCATAGGTTCAAAACCAAAAATAAGAGTCATTCCAAAAAAATACAAAGCATTAGGGTTTTGATTCAAAACCAAAAAATAGGAGACATTTCAAAAAGAAAACATACGATTAGAATTTTGATTAAAAAATAGGAGACATTCGCAAAAGAAAACTTAGGATTATGTTTTTGATTGAAAACAAATATTAGGAGACATTCTTAAAAGAAAACATAGGATTAGGGTTTTGATTAAAAAATAGGAGACATTACAAAAATAAACACTAGATTAGGATTTTCATTCAAAAATAGAAGACATTTTGAAAAAAAAAACTTATTATTAGGGTTTTGATTAAAAAAATAGTAGAGATTCTGAAAAGAAAATATAGGATTAGTATTTTTATTCAAAGGCGAAAAATAGTAGACATTATGAAAAGAAACCATAGGATTATGGTTTTATTCGAAATAGGTGGACATTCTTTAAAGAAAACATAGGATTAGGGTCTTGATTAAAAAATAGTAGACATTTTGAAAAGAAAACATTGGATTATGGTTTTGATTAAAAAATATGAGACATTAGGAAAAAATCGGATTACGGTATTGATTCAGAAAAGAAAAATAGGTGACATTCCAAAAAGAAAACAAAGGATTAGTGTTTTGATTCAGAAATAGAAGACATAGGATTAGGTTTTTGATTGAAAAGCAAAAATTAGGAGACATTCTGAAAAGAAATTATTGGATTAGGGTTTTGGTTGAAAAATATTGGACGTTCAGGAAAGAAAATATTCTATCAATGTTTTGATTAAAAAAATATGAGAGATTCTGAAAAGAAAACATAGGATTGTTGTTTTTATTCAAAACTGCACAATAGGAGACATTTTGAAAAGAAAACGTAGGATTAGGATTTTGATTAAAAAATAGAAGACTTTCTGAAAAGAAAACTTAGGATTAGGTTTTTGATTGAAAACTGAAAATTGCGAGATATTCTTAAAAGAAAACATAGGATTAGGGTTTTGATTAAAAAATAGAAAACATTTTGAAAAGAAAATATATGATTAGTATTTTCATTAAAAAATAGAAGAGATTATGTAAAAAGAAACATAGGATTAGGGTTTTGATTCAAAAATGAAAAAAATATCAGAAATTAAAAAAATGAAGACAATCGATAAAGAAAACATTTGATTAGGGTTTTTGATCCAAAAATAGAAGATATTATGTAAGAAAAACTTATGATTAGGTTTTTTTGATTGAAAACCTAAAAAGTAGAAGACATTAAAAAAGGAAAACATAGGATTAGTTTTTGATTGGATAATTGGGGCATTCCAAAAAAAAAACATTAGGTTAGGGTTTTGATTAAAAACTGGGAGACATTGTAAAAAGAAAACATACCATTTGAGTTTTGATTCAAATAAAAAATATATGAGACATGCCAAAAAGAAAACATACAATTAGTGGTTTGATTGAAAAATAGGAGACATTCCGAAAACGAAATATTGGATTAGGGTTTTGATTCAAAAATGATAAATAGGAAACATTCCGTAAACAAAACTTAGGATTAGGGTTTTGATTGAAAAATAGGAGACATTGCCAAAAGAAATCATAGGATTAGTGTTTTTATTCAAAATTTGAGACCGAAAAATAAAACATATGATTAGGGTAATGATTCTAATGCGAAAAATAGGAGACATTCCGCGATGGAAACATAGGATTAGGGTTTTGATTATAAAATAGGAGACATTCCAAATGAAAGACATAAGATTAGGGTTTTGATTCAAAACTAAAAAGTAGAAGACATTCTGGAAAGCAAACATATCATTACAGTTTTGATTAAAAAATTGGAGACATTCTAAAAAGAAAACATATAATTAGTGTTTCGGTTGAAAAATAGGAGACATTCTGAAAAGAAAAATTAGAATTAGGGTTTTGATTCGAAAATACTAGACATTCCAAAAATTAAACATATGATTAGGGTATTGATTCTAATATGAAAAATAGGAGACATTACGAAAATAAAACATAGGATTAGGGTTTTGATTGAGAAATAGGAGACATTTCAAAAGGAAGACATAGGATTAGAGTTTTGATTCAAAACTAAAAAATAGAAAACATTTCGAAAAAATATAGCATTAGTGTTTTGATTAAAAAATAGGAGACATTTCGAAAAGAAAAGATACGATCAGGGTTTTGATTAAAAAATATGAGACATTTTCAAAGAAAGACATAGGATTATAGTTTTGATTGAGAAATAGGAGATATTCCGAAACACAGTGTTGGTTTCCTCAAACAAAGAAACCATCATGTAGTAACAAATCTATCCATTTTGCAACCTGTACATCTAATAGAGCCTTTGAAAAATATTTATCAGTCGCAAAAAGTCACGAAAAGGGTCAAAACTGGGTACCAAGACTTACAACAGAACCAGTATGTTACCCGCCTACTAAGTGGGTCCGTAATGCAGTTGGACACCCCTTCCTTATGCATCATGATAAAGGTAAGTTCATCCAAAAAAGTTTACCTATCGGCCATGACGAAAGGATACCTTGCCTTGTTGATGTATATGCTGTACAGTGGCGTGATCTGTGTACAAGATGAACTCTCGATAAATCAGATAATGCCTCCAGTTTTTGATAGCCTACACCATAGCATAAAATTCGACATCATATGTCATTTAGTTCAAATGTGCTCTCGATAACTTCTCACTAAAAAATACAATGGTTCACCCATATTAGCGTAACACAGTCCCATTTCGCTATGACAGGAGCAGCGGTCAAGCGCTCTTTCATTAGATGGAATGCAGCATTGGCTTCATCTATGCATGTAAACTTGTTGCCCTTCAGGCACTCGGTGAGTGGTGCCATAATACTACTAAAGTATGAGATGAACTGCCTATAAAAGGATGTGAGGTCGTGGAAACTCCTGACCTCGGTGATGTCTGTCGGAGTCACCCACTGTTGCACTACCATGATCTTCGCTTCATCCACCTATATTTCTTCTCCTAAAATAACATAGCTGAAAAACAATACCTTCGGTGTAAAGAAAACACATTTCTTCCTCATCATGTAAAACTATTGGGATCGAAGAATAGCGAGGACATCCCAAACATTTAGAATGAGTATCTCGTGGTTCAGGCTATAAATGAGTATGTTATTGAAGTACACCACCAGACCACGAACTTGCCAATGAATGCCCACAAAAGTTCATTTATGACCCTCATAAATGTCTGGGGATATTGGAAATCCTGAATGGCATGACCATCCATTCGTACAGCCCCTCGCGCTTCTTGAACATCATCTTCCACTCATCCCCGATCGTACGCTTATCTCATGATACTTGTTCTTCATATGTAAGTGTGCAAACACCATAACACCATTAATCTGGTCAAGATGATCATCCAATCTAGGGATTTGGAACATGTATATGATTGTAATTTTGTTGATGGCTTGACTATCAACAAGGCTGCTACCACCACAATGGCTCATGCTCTCACGGATGTACTCATTTGCCAGTAGTTCTTCCACTTGACATATCAATTCTTCTTGTTCCCAGGGACTCATTCGGTAGTGTGGTCAGTACAGTATGATAGAGCCAGTTTATAGCTTTACATGATGTTCGATGTCGCGATGAGCTGGAGGTCCATTTGTTAGGTCATTCGGGAAGACGTCTTCCAACTCATCTTAAAAAGAAAGAATAACTTCTAGAATTTTTGAGTACTCCAAGCTCTCGATGGATGCCTTTATGAGCAAGATGAACGCTGCTCCTGAATTCTATAACTCCTTTTTGAACAGTACATAATACAACAAGTTGATGTTGGTGCTAGTGGAAGGTGGCATTTCTTCGGCATTTTGGGCAGCAACACAATCTTCACTCCCTCAAAGGCGAAATTGTTAGAGTTCACGCCATCATCATGCACCACCCTCTGATCATACTACCAAAGCCACCCTATGATTATGGTATTGAATATAATATGAAAAATAGGAGACATTAAGAAAAGAAAAACATAGGATTAAGGTTTTGATTGAGAAATAGGAGACAATCCAAAAGGAAGACATTGGATTAGGGTTTTGATTCAAAACTCAAAAATTGAAGATGTTCCGAAAAAAATATACCATTAGTGTTTTGATTAAAAAAATAGGAGTCATTTCGAAAATGAAAGATATGATTAGGGTTTTTATTAAAAATAGGAGACATTTTGAAATAAAGACATAGGATTACAGTTTTGATTAAAAAATAGGACATATTCCCAAGCACAGTGTTGGTTTCCTCAAAATAAGAAACCATCATGTAGTAATAAATCTATCCATTTTGCAACCTGTATATCTAATAGAGCCTTTGAAAAATATTTATCAGTCTCAAAAAGTTACGAAAATAGTCAAAACTGGGTACCAAGACTTACAACAGAACCAGTATGTTGCTCGCCTACTGAGTGGGTCTCTAATGCGGTTGGACACCCTAACTTATGCATCATGATAAAGGTAAGTTCATCCAAAAAAAGTTTACCTATCGGCTATGACGAAAGGATACCTTGCCTTGTTGATGTATATGCTTTAGTGTGGGGTGATCTGTGTACAAGATGAACTCTCGGTAAATCTGATAATGCCTCCAGTGTTTGATAGCCTACACCACAACATAAATTTAACGCCATATGTCATTTAGTTCAAACTTGCTCTCGATAACTTCGCACTAAAAAATACAATGGTTCACCCTTACTAGCTTAACACAGGCCCAGTTCACCATGACAGTAGCGGCGGTCGAGTGCTCTTTCATTAGATGGAATGCAGCATTAGCTTCATCTATCCATGCAAACTTGTTTCCCTTCAGGGACTCGGTGAGTGGTGCCATAATACTACTGAAGTATAAGATGAACTGCCTATAAAAGGAAGTGAGGTCGTGGAAACTCCTCACCCACTGATTGCACTGCCATGATCTTCGCGTCATCCACCTATATTCCTTCTTGTAAAACAACATAGCTGAAAAACAATACCTTGGGTGCGAAGAAAACATACTTCTTCCTTATCATGTAAAACTATTGGGATCGAAGAATAGCGAGGACATCCCGAACATGTACGAGGAGTATCTCGTGGTTCAGGTTATAAATGAGTATGTTATTGAAGTACACCACCAGACCACGAACTTACCAATGAATACCCACAAAAGTTCATTTATGACCCTCATAAATGTGTGGAGATATTTGAAAGCCTGAATAGCATGACCATGCATTCGTTCAACCTCTCGCGCTTCTTGAACATGATCTTCCACTCATCCTCGGTCATACGCTTATCTCGTGATACTCGTTCTTCATATTTAAGTGTGCGAACAGAATAACACCACTAATCTGGTCAAGATGATTATCCAAACTAGGGATAGGGAACCTATACCTGATAGTAATTTTGTTGATGGCTTGATTATCAACAAGGCTGCTACCACCACAATGGCTCATGTTGTCACGGATGTGCCCATTTGCCAGCAGTTCTTCCACTTAACATATCAATTCTTCCCGTTTCCGGGGACTCATTCGGTAGTGTGGTAGATATAGTATGATAGAGCCAGTTTATAGCTTTACGAGATGTTCGATGTCGTAAAGAGCTGGTGGTCCATTTTATAGGTCATCGGGGAAGACGTCTTCCAACTCATCTTAAAAAGAAAGAATAACTTCTAGAATTTTTGAGGACTCTAAGCTCTCGATGGCTGCCTTTCTGAGCAAGATGAACGCTATTCTTGAATTCTATGACTCCTTTTCAAACAGTACATAAGGCAAAAAGTTGACGTTGGTGCTAGTGGAAGGCCGCATTTCTTCTGGCATTTTGGGCGGCAACACAATCTTCACTTCCTCAAAGGAAAAATTGTAAGAGTTCGCATCGTTGTCATGCACCACCCTCTGATCATACTACCAAAGGCACCCTATGATAGGGTATTGATTCTAATATGAAAAATAGGAGACATTATGAAAAGAAAAACATAGGAATAGGGTTTTGATTAAGAAATAGGAGACATTCAAAAAGGAAGACATAGGATTAGGGTTTTGATTTAAAACTAAAAAATAGAAGACATTACAAAAAAATATAGCATTAGTGTTTTGATTAAAAAATAGGAGACATTTCGAAAAGAAACGATACGATTAGGGTTTTGAGTAAAAAAAAGGGATTTTGAAAGAAAGACATAGTATTACAGTTTTGATTGAAAAATAGGAGATATTCCGAAACAATGTGTTTGTTTCCTCAAAACAAGAAACCATCATGTAGTAATAAAGCTATCCATTTTGCAACCTGTACATCTAATAGAGCCGTTGAACAATATTTATCAATCGCAAAAAGTCACGAAAAGGGTCTAAACTGGGTACCCAGAATTACAATAGAACCAATATGTTGCTCGCCTACGGAGTGGGTCCGTAATGCGGTTGGACACCCATGGCTTATGCATCATGATAAAGGTATATTCATCCAAAAAATTTTACATATCGGCCATGATGAAAGGAGCGGCGGTCAAGCGCTTCTTCATTAGATGGAATGCAGCATTGGCTTTGTCTATCCATACAAACTTGTTGCCATTCAGGCACTCGGTGGGTGGCTCCATAATACTACTGAAGTATGAGATGAACTGCCTATAAAAGGAAATGAGGTCATAGAAACTACTCACCTCGGTGTTGTTCGTGTGAGTCACCCACTGTTGCACTGCCATGATCTTTGCTTCATCCACCTATATTCCTTCTCCTAAAACAACATAGCTGAAAAACAATACCTTGGGTGTGAAGAAAACACACTTCTTCCTTATCATGTAAAACTATTGGGATCGACGAATAGGGAGGACATCCCGAACATGTACAAGGAGTATCCCGTGGATTGTGCTATAAAAGAGTATGTTATTGAAGTACACCACCAGACCACGAACTTACCAATGAATGCCCACAAAGTTCATTTACGACCCTCATAACTGTGTGGAGATATTGGAAAGCCTGAATGGCATGACCATCCATTCGTACAACCCCTCGCGCTTCTTGAACATGATTTTTCACTCGTCCCTGGTCGTATGCTTATCTCGTGATACTTGTTCTTCATATTTAAGTGTGCGAACACCATAACACCACTAATCTGGTCAAGATGATTATCCAAACTAGAGATAGGGAATGTGCACTAGATAGTAATTTTGTTGATGGCTTGATTATCAATAAGGCTGCTACCACCATAATTGCTCATGCTCTCACGGATGTTCCCGTTTGCCAGCAGTTCTTCCACTTAACATATTAATTCTTCCTGTTCCTGGGGACTCATTCGGTAGTGTGGTCAGTATAGTATGATAGAGCTAGTTTATAGCTTTACGTGATGTTCGATGTCGCAAAGAGCTGGAGGTCCATTCTATAGGTCATCGAGGAAGACGTCTTCCAACTCATCTTAAAAAGAAAGAATAACTTCTAGAAATTTTGAGGAATCCGAGCTCTCGATGGCTGCCTTTCTGAGTAAGATGAACACTGTCCTTGAATTCTATAACTCCTTTTTGAACAGTACATAAGAAACCATCATGTCGTAATTAATCTATCCATTTTGCAACCTGTACACGAAAAGGGTCAAAACTGGGTACCCAGAATTACAACAGAACCAGTATGTTGCTCGCCTACTGAGTGGGTCTGTAATGCGGTTGGACACCGCTGGCTTATGCATCATGATAAAGGTATGTTCATCCAAAAAATTTTACCTATCATCCATTATGAAAGGATACCTTGCCTTATTGATATATATGCTGTAGAGTGGCGTGATCTGTGTATAAGATGAACAATCGGTAAATCAGATAATGCCTGTAGTGTTTTATAGCCTACACCACAACATAAAATACGATGTCATATGTCATTTAGTTCAAACGTGATCTCGATAACTTCTCACTAAAAAATACAATGGTCACCCTTACTAGCTTAACATAGCCCCATTTTGCCATGACAGGAGCGGCGGTCAAGCGCTTCTTCATTAGATGGAATGCATCATTAGCTTTGTCTATTCATGCAAACTTGTTGATATTCAGGCACTCGGTGGGTGGTTCCATAATACTACTGAAGTATGAGATGAACTGGCTATAAAAGGAAATGAGGTCATTGAAACTACTCACCTCGGTGATGTTTGTGTGAGTCACCCACAGTTGCACTGCCATGATCTTGGCTTCATCCACCTATATTCCTTCTCCTGAAACAACATAGCTGAAAAACAATACCTTGGGTGTGAAGAAAACACACTTCTTCCTTATCATGTAAAACTATTGGGATCAAAGAATAGCGAGGACATCCCGAACATGTACAAGGAATATCTCGTGGTTTGGGCTATAAATGAGTATGTTATTGAAGTACACCACCAGACCACAAACTTGCCAATGAACATAAACAAAAGTTCATTTATGACTCTCATAAATGTCTGGAGATATTGGAAAGCCTGAATGGCGTAAGCATCTATTTGTACAACCCCTCGCGCTTCTTGAACATGGTCTTCCACTCGTCCCCGGTTGTACGCTTATCTCGTGATACTCGTTCTTCATATTTAAGTGTGCAAACACCATAACAACACTAATCTGGTCAAGATGATCATCCAAACTTGGGATAGGGAACCTGTACCTAATAGTAATTTTGTTTATGGCTTGACTATCAACGAGACTGTTACCAACACAATGGCTCATGCTCTCACGGATGTGCCCGTTTTCTAGCAGTTCTTCCACTTGACATATCAATCCTTCCTGCTCCCGGGGACTCATTCGGTAGTGTGGTCAGTATAGTATGATAGAGCCAGTTTATAGCCTTACATGATGTTCAATGTCAGGAAGAGCTGGAGGTCCATTTGGCAGGTCATAGGGGAAGACGTCTTCCAACTCATCTTAAAAAAAAGAATAACTACTAGAATTTTTTAGGACTACAAGCTCTCAGTGGCTGCCTTTCTGAGTAAGATGAACATTGCTCCTAAATTCTATAACTCCTTTTTGAATAGTTCATAAGTTAACAAGTTGATGTTGATGCTAGTCTATGGTGGCATTTCTTCTGGCATTTTGGGCAGCAACACAATCTTCACTCCCTCAAAGGCAAAATTGTAAGAGTTCGAGCCGTCATCATGCACCACCCTCTGATCATACTACCAAAGCCACCCTATGATTAGGGTATTGATTCTAATACGAAAAATAGGACACATTCCAAAAAGAAAACATAGGATTAGGGTTTTGATTGAGAAATATGAGACATTCCAAAAGGAAGACATAGGATTAGGGTTTTGATTCAAAACTAAAAAATTGAAGATGTTCCAAAAAAATATAGCATTAGTGTTTTGATTAAAAAATAGGAGACATTTCAAAAAGAAAATATACGATGAGGGTTTTGATTAAAAAATAGGAGACATTTTGAAAGAAAGGCATAAGATTACAGTTTTGATTGAAAAATAGGAGATATTCCAAAACACAATGTTGGTTTCCTCAAAACAAGAAACCATCATATAGTAATAAATCTATCCATTTTGCAACCTGTACATCTAGTAGAGCATTTGAAAAATATTTATTAGTCGGAAAAAGTCACGAAAAGCGTCAAAACTGGGTACCCAGACTTAGAACAGAACCAGTATATTGCTCACCTACTAAGTGTGTCCGTAATGCAGTTGGACACCACTGGCTTATGCATCATGATAAAGGTAAGTTCATCCAAAAAACTTTACCTATCGGCCATGATGAAAGGATACCTTGCCTTGTTGATGTATATGCTGTAGAGTTGTGTGATCTGTGTACAAGATGAACTCTACGTAAATCAAATAATGCCTCCAGTGTTTGATAGCCTACACTACAGCATAAAATTTGATGTTATATGTCATTTAGTTCAAACATGCTCTCGATAACTTCTGACTAAAAAGTACAGTGGTTCACCCTTACTAGCTTAACACAGCCCCATTTTGCCATGACAGGTGCGGCTTTCTAGCGCTCCTTCATTAGATGGAATGCAGCATTGGCTTCATCTGTCCATGCAAACATGTTGCCCTTCAGGCACTCGGTGAGTGGTGCCATAATACTACTGAAGTATAAGATGAACTACCAATAAGAGGAAGTGAGGTCGTGGAAATTCCTCACATCGGTGATATTTGTGGGAGTCACCCACTGTTGCACTGCCATGATCTTCGCTTCATCCACATATATTCCTTCTCCTAAAACAACATAGGTAAAAAATAATACCTTGGCTATGAAGAAAACACACTTCTTCCTTATCATATAAAACTATTGGTATTGAAGAATAGCGAGGACATCCCGAACATGTACAAGGAGTATCTCGTGGTTCGGGCTATAAATGAGTATGTTATTGAAGTACACTACCAGACCACAAACTTGCCAATAAACACCCACAAAAGTTCATTTATGACCCTCATAAATGTTTGGGGATATTGGAAAGCCTGAATGGCATGACCATCCATTCGTACAACCCCTCGCATTTCTTGAACACGGCCTTCTACTCAACCCCGGTCGTATGCTTATCTCGTGATACTCGTTCTTCATATTTAAGTGTGCGAACACCATAACACCACTAATCTGGTCAAGATGATCATCCAAACTAGGGATAGGGAACCTGTACCGGATAGTAATTTTGTTGATGGATTGACTATCAACAAGGCTACTTCCACCATAATATCTCATGCTCTCACGGATGTGCCAGTTTGCCAGCAGTTCTTCCACTTGACATATCAATTCTTCATGTTCCCGAGGACTTATTCGGTAGTGTGGTTAGTTAGTATGATAGAGCCAGTTTATAGCTTTACATGATGTTCGATGTCACGAAGAGCTGGAGGTCCATTTTGTAGGTCATCGGAGAAGATGTCTTCCAACTTATCTTAAAAAGAAAGAATAACACAATCTTCACTCCCTCAAAGGTGAAATTGTAAGAGTTCGCGCCATCGTCATGCACCACCCTCTGATCATACTACCAAAGCCACCCCAACAATTGGTGACACGCACCCATGGGCACTACGTCACACCGCACTTCATCCATGTACTTTACGTCGATCGAAAAAGTGACCAAGGCATGCTAGGAACTATCAACTCACCTCCCTGCTTAAGCCAGACCAACTTATACAATTATCATACCGCTCGGTAGTTATCTTGACTTTTTGCATGGCCTCTTTAGGTATGATATTTTCAAAGCTACCTACATTTATCCGAAATTGACACATCTTACCGAGGAGAACATAGATCGGTTGGAAGATGTTGGTTAATAGCCAATCGTCCTAAGCATCTCATGACAAATAGGACTGATGCGCTCTTCACAAGTGGACAGGTTGCAAACAAGTAGTAAAGTGGTACTCCATGAGAGGTAGGATTGTCAAACCACAGGGACCGGAACTCAAAGTACTTAGTTTTCCTCTGATCTCTAGTGAATGAAAGATTGAGTTAGTTTTAAACAAGAACAAAGTAAGAATTGAAAAGAGTGGATGGGAAGAACGGGTAGACTACGGTTGAGTATTTGATAATAAGAGAACAATGCCCTCATGAATGAGTACAACAAGGAAGAAACAAAAGAAAAATCTTTGGAAAGAAGACATGATTCTCCCCTTTCTACACAAGATGATCTTCCTTATTGCCAATCGCACTTCTCTTCTGCCTCTAACTCTCCCTTGATTTCCCTAGATGGTGTGGTCAAGCCTAATCTTCAATCTCATCCAAGTTCTTCTGGTGGAGAAAAGAATCCTAGAATAACGATGATCTTAAAATCCTAGAAGTCTGGAGTTATTTGGAAATTTTCGGGTTTGACATGATCTGTAACATGGTCGTGCGATGACCATGTCCTAGATGAGGATTCTAAGTGACATGAGCTTAGAATATTATGGGGAATGGGACAAGATCATGTCATGCCCGTGCCCTGCCTACGCATGGTCATACGAAGACTTTCAGCTTGTGCTGCCCTTGTCAAGAAAATATTATCTTCAAGCTGAGTTTTTCAGGGGGACGTGTACGGTCGTGCGGAGACTGTATCAATCTTGAAACATAGCAGAATCCTGATTCTTCTACTCAATTATTCTCTGAATTCGCTCCACTTCGCTTCGAGCCCCAAATCTCTGTACATGAAGCAAATATACCCAGAATAGCAACTCAAATAGATGGAATTGTGCTAAAAGACAAGTAAATGAGTGCAAAGAAAGTAAGTGGTTACAATATGAAATACACTCATCAAATACCCCCACACTTTAATGTTTGCTTGTCCTCAACAAATCTCATGCCACTCAATAAAAGAGAAGATGAGTGCATTACATTTGAACTCAGGGAAATGGCAAATTCTTAAGCAAAGAGGGAACAACAAGGGTTAGTTCAAACAAGAATGCTCGATAAAGGATCACACTTTTACTTTAAGGACCTTGTGTGTGTGCAAACCCTAAAATGAGTGGCCCAAAGTCTCCAGTTTTCAACCTAACACTAGCTAACCTTTATTTCACTTATAACAATGGGTATTAGCTTCATACACCCTAAGGGTAGCCTTCTCTCCCAGTAGGTCATCAAATGTACACTTGTAATGCCCAAAATTCGACTACTCGAGAGTTGCTGTCATTACTCTAGGGTGATAGCTCTCTTGACAATCTTTTAACACTCAAAATTTCAAAATTGGACTGGTAGGGCATCCCAAAAAGGAATCCGACTTTCAGGTTTTTTTAACACTATAATTAATGTAGAAACGTGGTCTTAATTGAAAGGTTTTCGTCCTAAAGAAAGTGGCTCCACAAATACAGGCAACGTGAAGAAGTCTTAGGTCCTTAGAGTTAAAGTGAGTCTACAAGTTGCTCCAAATAAGTCCTTAACATGCTCGTGTCCCACCTAAGTTTAAGAATTTACAACAAAATAATTACAAATCATCATTAGTAAGGCACTCATCCACAAAAACAAGCATGCAACCCTCCCCCACACCTGAATGATACATTGTCCTCAATGTATAATTATAAGTCATGCAAAAAAGAAATTTTGAGCACAATAAAGGAAAGAGAGGGGTTCATGTGACTTATTTGCAGCGTGTTTCCAAAAAATTAACTGTAAAAGAAAGGAGTGTAATTAGTACATGAAACTGAGAAAATAGGCTAGACACGATCGTGCAAGAAGCATGAAGAGGGTGTCCCTCTAGAGGGCACAATCATGCACTCCCCCCTTCATCTTCACAAATGAAAGGACACGATCATGTTAGGGTTCAAAACACAATCCTATCCCAAGGCAATCTTCTTCCCTGAAGGGTTGCACGGGTTTTTACTAAAACTAAATCTCATAAGAATCAGATGGCAAACATTAAGATCAAGAGAAGCACAATCTAAAACTCCCAAATAGAACCAAAGGTAAGGCTGGTGGCTTGCTGAAGTTGACGGGCATGACGAGGGAGCAACAAGGCGGGCTCAATCGAAATTCATTGAGAAAACCACAAAAATATCGCCAATAAATAGATGAGGAAGTAATACGAGGCCGGCTGTCGTGACGAATAGTTGAAATAAAGGTTGCTACCGACGCCGGTAATGATTTTAAACGTAGGGTTCGGGGCCGAAGGGTTGCGAATAGACACACACCGGGCATGATAGTGCCAAGATAGCCAGGAAGGGCACGATCATGCCTACGGTGTGTCACTCCTCCTAAAAATCTCAGGATAATTTCCCACGAGCTCAAAAGGGGAAGACACGATCATGCGAGGAAATTGAGCTGTGCGACCATGCTTGGCACAATCCTGTCTGGCCCTTGTCCTCCCTGAGTTATATGAAATGCAAGCCATTGAAAATTAGTGGCAGACACATGGGCGTGCTGACCCCATGCTTAGCCAGAAAACTCCAGGAAAAGTGTTTCCTTACTCCAAAATAAACGATTTAGCCACCGAGATACGAAATAACATCACCGAAACATCAAATGCATAGAAAAACACCTCGAGAGACACTAAATAAAGCAAAACACACCAAATAAAGAAAGATTAAAACACAAAGAAGAAAAACCAAAACCCAAAGGGCAAAAACAAAAGGAAACAAAACAACTTGGGTTGCCTCCCAAGAATCATTTGTTTTATGTCACTAGCTTGACATACCTGTTCAGTCCTTATAGAGGTTCATGGAATCGAGACCTCTCATTGGCACCTGAGACACAGCTGGAAGAATATGGTAATAATGAATTAATCAAACTTTTCTCACTAAAAGTATAAAAGGATGAATGATTGGAGGCTTTAGGACAAGATGGTGATGTGGGTGGCTTCTTCCTCTTGGTGGTCTCTTTTTTCCACCATTGAGTTGCTTGGGAGACCTTCTTCTTTGACAGCTCGAGGGGCACATGCACCTCAACCATCGCCACTTCCTGGCATTGTGATTCCTCTACTATCTCCTCCATGACCTCGTCCTCAAGAGGGTCACCCTCTAGTTGCTCAAATAGCTCATCCTTCATAAAGGTGTCCTGCACAAAGTCAGAAACTAAACAATCAATAACATCCACACAATAACAAATATCATCAAAATCTATGGTGTGCCTCGTAGAGTCTTGATGTCACACCCACCCCTTCTACCGAGGTAAATGTGGCACCCATCAGTTAAAATTCCCTTTTTAACTGGAAACCTGACACCTCTCGAAAACCAAATCAGACTTTTACAAATTACAATTTATAACTTTACACCAACTCGCAGGGATTCAAATACATAAATACAACAAATATAATAACTCAAATTTGTGGGTACAACCGCTACAAGATCACGATACCAACAAATATAAAGAAAAGTATGGGACCCATCGCAGCTCTTGGACTTAGCCCCTCGACTAGCTCTAAACTTGAACAGTGCAATCTAGGGTCTTGCTCCCTGCATGCTACAAAGACATTCGACTGGTCGATAGTGGCTTAATAATTTCAAATATTCAAATACAAAGATATATAAAATATATAAATACCAACTTCTCAAATAATTTTTTTCCAACTTTTTCCAAAAATACCGTAATTCTAGCAAAATACAATCTTTAAAAGAACTTTTGAAACATAAATTCATCACAAATCAATATCAAATCAATTTTCTAAGAAAATCCAAATTGTTGTGAGAGACTCGCCTCCTAAGAGCGGTACAAATGGGCTTCGCCTCATCACAACCCAAAAATAACAAGTAATATAAAAATCCATTCTCAATTCCACGACTGGAAAAACTCTCCCCACTTAGCCGTCAGCGACTAGGTTTGGGAGCCGCCAAGGTCTTCATAACCTTGACGTTGGCCCACCGGGTCCCTGTGGTGCACTCCGGGATCCCGATGTATCATCCAATCGTGGCTCTACGCCCCACCGATCTCGACAGATCAACACTCGTGTCCACCACGCCACCTCTAAAGGTCGGCCCGTGGGGACCTACTATCGCAGTAGTCGGGCCTAGCTCGCCGTCACCATCCAAACCAACATGTAAATGTAGCAATAATACAATCTGTATAAATCACATCACATGGTCCTTATCCAGGACAAGCATTCACATCACGAAAATAAACATCATTTCCACAAAGCCAATGTCAAAAGTATAACAATGCATAAAACCAATAAAATCCAGATCCATGATACCATTCCTATTCCAGGAATGAAAACCAATTCCACAAATATTGTTGGTAAAACATTTTAAAATGCTCACATGATTTCACAAATCATTCCAAATCAAAGCATATATAACCATAGAAATAAATACATGAATTGAATAATTAAATCACATATACATGTATTTTCACTATTCACAAATACATATAATTATACGAAAACTGATGTATCAATACGATTGTCAGGAACATCAACAGCAAGTAAATATACGTATACCTCAACATTATACGCCAATTAAACATGATAAAAAGAAATACTTAAACAATTATTTTCAAAATACTAGCCATTAAATAATTATTTCAAAATAATAATAATTAATCAATTATTTAAAATAATAGCCACTACCAACTCACCCTGTGTCCTGGGTTCCTTCCTAGACTCGAAACTCCTCCCAAGACTCGAATAACACCTAACAAAAAAATAATATAATAAAAATAAATATCACATTTAAAACCCAAAAATAAAAATACAATAAACAACAATAGACTCTATTGGGCCCACTCACTCCAATCTGTTAAAAACCCCGACCTTGCATTATCCAACCTGGCTTTTCAATTGCACTTAAACCAACTCAATTTAGACTAAACACGCTTAAAACCAATCTGAACCAATCTCAATTCCATCGAACCAAGTCTCAATCTGCACTCGAACCAAACTCAATCAAACTCGAACCAAACTTTGAACCAACTCAATTCTTATTCAAAAACCATTGAACCAACTCTGGTTCAGACCCCAAAAACCCTTAGCCCAAATCAACTCGAACCCAAACCCAAACTATCTCAACTTGATTTGATCGAGCCTCAACTTAACCAAATCAATTCAACTCAACCAAATCAATTTCAACTTGGTTTTGATCCAACCAAATCAATTTGGTTAAACCCAACAAATCAATTCAACCATCTTCATTAACACCTTAATCATCATCATCATCAACTTAATTAATCAAACCAAACCCTAATCTCGATGCTACAAGAATCTACCATGAATTCCCAGAACCTCATCTCCATTTCAAGCTGATTTTCAACTCGAATACAAGGTTTTCTCAAAACAATTTCATACACTCATCATCTACAATAATTAAACATGCTTTTTCAACCCAAATAAATCATTTTTTTCTTCATCAAATCCACCAAATACACACACACATACATTCAAGTATACCAATAAATAAATCATCACAATACTTTCTACTAAACAATACTTCATCCTATTCTCCTCCATCAACACAAAAGCTCCATCACTCCCATTTTTTTCTTTCTTTTCTTTAACTCACGGTTTACTGTAGCAGGAAAGAATGAGAAGGAGATGAAGAAGATGAACACTCAAGAGTCTAGATTTTTCTCACAATGAAGTTTTCAGCCAAAATTTACATTTAGTCCCTCAAAACTTAACTTCTTACAAGTCAGTCCCTGCAAAACTCACAAATGGTCCCTGAATTATGAAATAGTATTCTCAAAAAGGTCCTTGAAACTATCAAATGGTCCCTGAAGTATAACACAATATTTCAAAAAGGTCCCTACTGCCTTACCTTTCAGTCCTTGGTTTCGAAAATATTTTTATATCAATCCTTTTTCTATTACTCTTTAACCCAAAATCTTTTTAAAAACTTTTACACTTAAGTCCTTGTTCGTCCACTTGGGGTTTCTCAACAAGATTACTCAGTAGAAAAATTTTCACTCACGAACTCGTAGTAATACCCTGAATATATTTTCCAACAGATATGTAAAGGTTCAGGGTATTACACTTGAAGCTTGAATATGATTTCTTCTATGCCCACTCAAAGTGTTAACCGACCATCTTTGACATTAATGAGAGCTTTTGAAGTTGCCAAAAATGGTCTCCTCAGGATCGGTGACACCTCTACCTTGTCATCAACATCTAGAATGACGAAATCCACTAGGAATATATGTTTGTCCACCATCACTAGAACATATTCAATTATTCCTCATGGTTGTCTGATGGGCCTATCTGGCAGTTACAGAGTCATGGTAGTGGATTTCGGCTCCCCAAGCCTAAGCCTTTAAAATATCTTGTTGGGTATGAGGTTGATGCTAGCTCTAAAGTCAGCAAGAGCTTTCTTAACTACTAACCCTCCAATGGTACAAGGAATGTTGAATCCACAGGGAACCTTCTCCTTCTTGTTGAGTTTGTTGGTGATCAAGGCCGAACATTCTTCACTTAGTGTCACTAAAGACACTTCTTCTAAGTTTCTCTTGTTCGTGATTAGTTCCTTTAAGAACTTAGCATATCTTGGCATTTGATCAAGAGCCTCGATGAATGGAACATTAATGTGCAAGGTCTTGAACATATCCAAATTGCTCTACCTATTGATCTTTCTGGAGAGCTAACCCCTAGTGGATACTTGGGTATTTGTGAACCCTAGGATGTATTCGTTTATTTGAATCTCTTTATTATGCTTTCAATAAATTGATGTTTATTGTTAGTTCCAACCTTGAATGCTTGATTGTATGAACATTACCCCTAGAGTGACACTAGGGTTGAGAGTTCTTGTTGGTAACCTTATGAGTGAGTGACACACCATGAGCGTTAGACAAAGCTAGGTTGGAGAGGGTGAGTCGAGAGATACAGGAGCGTCCCCTTTCTCGTCCGACATGATAGATTCTAACTCCATTCCTCGAGTTTTTCATGGTCATAATAGAGTGAATAATCTAAGCGATGAACTTCCGCTGGGGCATAGTTGCGCGTGCAACGGAGTGAAGCGTTGAGGTGATCTTAGTATTTATGGCTCAATTGTTGTTAGGGACCTTCCACCAGGACCAAAGGGTTAGGTCTATAATTAGGAAGAGATTTATCACATGGAATCCCTAGAGCTCATTGCAACTCTATGCGAGTGCGAGGTGTTGAGATTGTTCGATTTTCCCTCCGGGACATGTATAGAGTCAGGCATAGTTGACCTTAGATTTGGGACTATGTAATTAAGGATTTCCACGACTCACCATTGCATTGATTAGGAAGCATAATAGAGGGTTCTTGCACTTGAAACAATTATCCTATGCGGAGCATTATCCGGGTACCCCATCTTTATCGATTGCCTTGTCCACTTCTTTACTTTTGCTCTTTTACTTGTTTCTTTTATTGTTGAGAATTGAATCATTGTCACACCCATCATCATTGATCTTTCACATAGCTAAGAATCGAGTTAAGTATTTTTATTCCCTACTCCCTGTGTTTTCGATACCCGCTGACCCGGGATTATTACTTCGACAAACACGTGCACTTGCGGGATATATGCAAGGGGACCTTGTCAGTGATGAAGAATCTTGGTCGTTTGAGCATGTTTTTCGTGTTTTCTCTGGTTAAAATTTCATTGTTAGGCAGTCTCTGAGTATATATCTGTGTTCAGAAATTTTTTGCAGATCCCATAAAGTTTTCTAAGTGTCCAAAAAAAACACACACCCATGTGGAATTTCTGCACGGGCGTGCGTTTTCGTTCAGAGCTCATCCAGAAACGGCACAGGGGTGTGGACTCACCCCTGTGAGTGATCTTGTGATGGTCCACGCCCATGTGGAATTTTCGCACGGGCATGTGTTTTCTTGCAGAGACTTAGAGATTTTTCTCAAGAAGACACAAGGGCGTGGATTCGCCCCTATGGATGATTCTGTCAACAAACGCACGGGCGTGGGTAATTTCCGTAAGCCCGTGTGGTTCTCTGTAGAGAATTTCTTCTCCATTCCGAGAAGACACAGGGAGTGCGTCTGCCCCTATGAATTGCCCAGTAAGGATCCACGCCTGTGTGAAATTTCCAAACGAGCGTGTGAAACACTTAGAGAATTTTTTAGGTTGGACAGAGAAGCCACAGAGGCGTGCGTCTGCCCTAGTGGGTTGTGCGCACGGGCGTGGAAATTTTCCGCATGCCCGTGTGGATGCGTTCAGAAGCATAAGATGTCATCCTGAGAAACCACAGGGGTGTGCGTCTGCCCCTGTGGGTCTCTCCTGTGGAGTTACACGGGCGTGGGTAAGTTCCACACGCCCGTGTGGATGAACAGAACTCAAAAAGGCTACGTTTTATTTTTATAAATTTATTTTACCTTTTCAACTTTTCACTCCCTAACATTCTGAGAATGCATCCTTGTACTCTCCCGACTTCTCACCGTCATTTTTGACGGTTGTTACTTAAGTTTTCCTTGCGTTTTTTCAATTCTTTCATTCTCATTTCGTCGGTAAGCTTCCCTTTCTTTTATCTTTGCCCAATCATCATTTATTTTGCAGCACTACCATCATCTTCACCAGTAGTGGCAATAAATGCATCAGCAATTGACACTACCACTGGAGGCATCTTTACCTTCTTTTTTCTTATTTTTCGTATTTTATTTTTGCATTATATTTTGCACTTCTATACTCAAAAAGGATCTTTCTTCTTAGTTTATCTTTTATTTTTGTCTCGAGTTGTATTTCAATGCTCCATCTTTTATATACTCGAGTCATTTTTGTTTATTGAGCTTCGCTGAACCCCCTTGTGTATGCGTGTAGATGGTCTTGTCAGTATGGGAATTGAGAACTAGTCATGGAACTTCACTCCCAAGGATTTAGCTCCATCAAATGCACCACTAGAGTGGGGGAGTATTGTTTCAATTGCCCACTCACATGTGTTTTTAAATTTTATTACTTTTTATTGTGCTTGCATGTGTACATTGAGGGCAATGGACATCTTAATTGTGTGTGTGTGTGTGTGTGTGTGGGGTGGGTCGGGGGGGAGGGGGGTTCACAATGCACATGTCCTCTATATAAGTTTTGATTGACATACATGCTCACGTAGGTAATGGCGGTACACCTTAGTTGCAATGCATGTATTCTTGAGTTTAGGAAAAATTTTAACATTGAATGTCCTTTTGCTCTAGTTTTTCCTTGAATTTCTAAGAATGTTTGCCTGATGAATATTTGTGCACCACTCACTCATAAAACTCTCTTGGAAACTCAAGTTCGATGTTTAAGGACTAATTTGCAGAAAAAAAAAAACAAATAAAGGACAACGAAAAGAAAGAAAAAAATAGATAAAAAATAGATTGTTTAGCTGTACATTGCGGGTGGAAAGTGCTACCATCTATGAAGTATAAAGCTACTCTCATAAGTCAAATAGTAGTTATGCCCTAATGAGAGAAAGAGCTATCTCATGGGATGAGTGAAAGCTACCACTCCGGTAAAAAGAGCTACTACCTCGAAAGTGTGAAAGGCACCTTAGCGCCGGCTTTAGAAAGGGCTACCTTAGAGGATGTGTGAAGCTACTACCTTTTTTTTAATTTTTTTTACTTTTTTGTAGATAAATAAGTCCCTTATACTTAGAACTTTGAGGAGTATACCTTGGATTGACTTGAGTGAATTTACACACACTTACACGACTTCAGGTTTGTTGTTCTTTTTTTGATTCAAGTTTTTAGCTACAACATTTATTTTTCATATTTAGTGTTGAATTTCCCTTATTTATAGAATGCTCTCTTTGCATGTTTTGGTGAACCTAAAGCCAAGCACTTATAATATTTCCTTCGTATATACTTCATTGTTTTAATTTTTGCTTGAGGACAAGCAAAAGCTTAAGTGTGGGGGAGTTTGATAAGTGCTTATGTGATAAAAATGTGAAGTATTCTTTCCTTATAATGAGCATTACTTTTATCAGATTTTAGCACTAATATGTGTGGATTTATATTACTTTCATGCGTATAGGATTGTGAAGCAGAATGTTAAAGAAAGAAACCAATGTAGGCCGTGAACGCACTATTTTGAGGAAATCTTGAGAAGGTTCATAGCCGAAGTCATAAGTCGGGTTAAAGATGCAAGAATGTGTGCCAACCTCCTTGTATTCAAGTTAGCACAATGATTTGGAGGGGCACAAAGGCAGTCACATTCGAGTATCCTGGCTTTTGCATTGATAGCATGATCTTTAGCAATAAAGCCATTTATTGAAGAAGCTAGGTGATCTATGATGTAAACGTGTGCCTGTTTACGTTATCTTGATGAAAACATGGATTTGAGAGAGTTTCGGGCCATTACTATAGCAGGTTCTGTTCACGACCGGCCAAAAAAGTGAAGTTCAGAGAATCCACACGGGCGTGTGGACATTATCCACGCCCATGTGTAACTTCCACAAGCCCTTATGGAGAATCCACAGGGACGTGTGGATGCCCGATTCCAGCCTTATTTAAAGCCCTTTTTCATCCCAATTTCAGCTTTCTTTTCTCCATCTTTTCCCCAGCTTTCAAGAGGGCTGCGGCTAGGGTTTTGAGAGGTATTGGCAATGGTTTTGGAGTGGTTCTATGGTTTCTAACTCACGCTCCACTTGAAAGAAGGTTATTGGGGGAGCTTTTATCAGCACCGATCTGACGAGGTGTGCCCTAGGCCGGACAAGGGGACCACTCCACAAGACCATCGACACGACTATCGAGAGGGTTTTTCTATGGATTACTTGTTTTTACATTCGATTTCATTGTTGATTGTAAATAGCTCCATGGAGAGCTAAACCCCCTAGTGGGTACTTGGATTTGTGAACCCTAGGATGTATTTGTTTCATTAAAACTTCTATTATGCTTTCATTAATTGATGTTTTATTTGAGCTACAATCTTGAATGACTGATTGATTGAATGCTCCCTTAGAGTGACACTAGGGTTGACAGTTCACCTTGGTAACCCTTGTGAGTGAGTGACACACCACGAGAGTTACACAAAGCTAGATCAGAGAGGGTTTAGAGGGTGAGTAGAGAGGTAGCGGAGCATCTCTTTTCCCCTTCGGCGTGATTTATCCTACCTTCATTTCCTTGAGTTCTTTGCGGTCATAGTAGAGTGAATGGACTAAGGGATGACCTTCCGCTGGGGCTTAGTTGCAAAGGCAACAGAGTGAAGTGTTGAAGTGATTTTAGCACCCATGGCTTAATTGTGACTAGGAACCTCTCACCTGGACCAAAGGGTTAGGTCTATATCTAGGAAGAGGGTTTATCACTTGGAATCCACAGAACTCAATGCGATTTATCCGAGTGCGAGGTGTTGAGATTGTTCAATTTCTTCTCTGGGACATGGTATAGAGTTAGTCACGGTTGACCTTTGATTTGGGACCGTGTATTGAAGGATTTTCATGACTCACTAATGTATTAATTAGGAAGCATAATAGTTTGTTATGCACTTGAAACGATTGTCCTAGGCGGGACAATATCCAAGTACCCCATTTATATCGATTACCGTATCTCCCAATTTTATTGTGCCTTTCGTTTTTATTTCTTTATTTTTTTTTTGATAAATCTCATTCATCATACCCTTGATTTATTCTCATCTTTATTAGATAGCAATCGTTGTGTTTCTATTCACTATTCCATGTGGATATGATACACACTCGCGTGGGATTTATCACTTTGAAAACCGTGCACTTGCGGTTTACACGCATATTCGGCCGTGTCAGGTAGTCCTTTCTCGCAGTTGGTCATCAAATGTACACTTGTAATGCCCAAAATTCGACTACTCAAGAGTGGCTTTCACACTTCTAAGGTGATACCTCTTTCTACCATCTTTTTACAATGTATTTACAAATAACCGGTAGGGCATCCCACAAGGAATCCGACTTTCCATTTTTTTTTTTTTTTATTTTTTTAAGCAAGGAACAATCATGGTCATTGAGCTATAGGTTTCTCCTAAGTACAAGTGGCTCCACAATTAGGGTAAGGTGAGAGAAATAAGAGGTTTTCAAGATAAGAGTGAAGCTAACAATTAAGCTCAATAAAAATACACTAACACACTAGTGTCCATTTACACTTAGAAATTCAACAAAATAAAATCATAGATCATCCTAAGTCATGCCTCATCACAATGAATACAATAGTAAAACCCTCCCCTGCATTTAAACCATACATTGTCCTCAATATACAAATGCATGCATGAAGAAATGAATCAAGGACAATTAAAATTGAGGAGAAGTTCTAGGGGCTAGCCTGAATGCTGGGACTGATGTGGCCACTCTCAACATGTAGGTTCCTTGTTTCCATATGGCTCACATCCTACAAGCAAAAGGGGCACAAGTGAAGCTCAAGAAAAAAAGAAAATAATAAATAAATGAAAACACTAATAAAAGAAAGATTGGTGATGCTCAAGAATCATTGATATGGCTCTAAACCTCATTATGATAACCTGCATTAAAACAATCAAAATTAACCCATAAATGCAAGAAATCAGGGTACACATGATCATGCCAAGGGTGTGTCTCTCCCCCTAAAAATCTCAGGAAAATTTCCCAAGAACTCAAAAGGGGAAGACACGATCATGTAAAGAGCAAGAGAACCGTGCCACCCTTCCTAGCACTATCGTGTCCCACCCGTGTCCCGCATGTAACGCATCAGAACCCTAATTTCTGAATTTTACAAAACTTCCATAACCAAGGCATGTAACCCCAACAATTTACAAAACAAATATGCAATGAGTAGAAGCAAAAACACCAAGGATCAAACTGTAAATTAAGTAAGAGCAGCACCAAATTATTCAAGAACTCAAAACAAGCAACTATATAAACTAAGAAAATGAGAGGGGCAAAAACAACCAAAGCTTGGGTTGCCTCTTAAGAAGCGCTTGTTTAATGTTACTAGCTTGACGTACCTTATCACTTACCTTAGGGAGGCCTTAAGAGAGTGTGCTCCTTCCAGCTACAAGTTGCATAGCTACTTCTGTTAAAGCACATATTTACTTATCCCGGAGAGATACATGTCAGAGGCTTCAACCAACTTTATTTAGGTCTTCAAGGGAACAATTTGGGCTGGGAATTATTCAGGATTTGTACATGCACATGTGGGTCATTGTATGGCTTCTTTTTCTTACCCACAAAATTTTGAATTCCCAACATCTTGTTCTTGCGAAAGATGAGTTCATTAAGTACACAAGAAGCTTTTTGTTTTAATGTCTTTTAGTTTGCATCTTCATCTAATGTTTTGGTTTGAAATTAAAAATGTTCTCTCCGGCCATAGATCGTAAAGTTGATTCCAACGAATGAGAAGTATGTAAGCTTGATGGTGAATTCTTTGAGAATAACTTGGTCAAACTCCAAAATATGAAACAAGCCTAAAGATATTGCCTTCATATTTCTCACTCTTCCACAATCAACCTCCTTATGGCTTATCCCTTGAGCTCTCTTTAATGATAAATGTTTCATCAATTGACAGTTAGGCCTCCAAGGGAACAGCCCGGGACACGAGTTGTTCAATTTTTTAGAAGGAATGTGTAAAGATTGCTTCAACCTCTTTCCAATACTTGAATTAATTCCTTGAAGTTCTCTCTTCGTATAAACCTATTCATCTGTGTCAAAAGAGGCAACTTGTTCAAAGTCAAATATGTATGTTTCTTCAACCTCTTCAATTTTTTTTCTACTCCCAATGATCCCTTACTGCAATGGGTGGTGGTGTTTGCTTTTAACTAAATGTGACCCACTCTTCACTCTCTTTATCCTGGGGAGATCTATCCTTTGCAATGGCTTGTTCCTCCACCTGTGGGACTTTAGTTTCATGAGAATCATATGGTGCATGAAGTGCCTCTACTAATTTCTGAATGTAAGCTTGATTACTCTCTTACCCTTCCATGACCCAAGTTTATTCTCCACCTGTGAGACTTCAATCTCATGATGTTAGCTCCAACTCATTTAATCTGAATTAATTACAGTCTCATGAGATCCATATGGCTCATGAAGTGCCCCTACTAATTTTTGTAGATAAACTTTGTGGCTATCATATCCTTCCATGTCAAAAGTCTCATCCGGAATCAAAGCTTCATCTTGATTCAAATTATCCTCCTGTCTCAAATATTTCCAACTGTACATGGTTGAATTTTTCTCGGTTGAATTTTTCTCGGATGGGATTGAAAATTCTGTAGTTGTGAGTGGAGTTGAAAATTCATAAAAATATCGGAGTTTTAGAAAATTTGTAAAACCAATATCAATCTTCTAATTCCATCAGTGATATCCCATCTCCTTCACTAGTTGTGCTATGCTTTTAAGGAGGTGGCTTATAGAACGCAGGAGTTTTAAGGAATTTTCAAAACCAATCTAGATCTTCCAATGTTGTAAGCAATTCGTCCATAGCTTGACCTTCCTTAAATAACTGATGAATAAAAAAAAATTAGGTAACCAAATAAAAACAAAATAATATATATATATATATAGAAAAAAAGATAAATGGCTAGATCACTAGATTCCTAATGTTCCTAACAATTGCTAGTCCCTGGCAATGACGCCAAAAACTTGATGAGCTCTTTGCAAGTGCACAGGTAGTACACAAGTAATATAGTGGTACTTCGTGAGGGGTAAGGTTGTTGAACATTAGGGACTGGATTCAAAGTACTAATTGATCTTCTAATGTCTAACCGATACGATGGTTGGTAAAAGGGTAACAACTAGATCCCAATGGGGGGAACAATACCAGGTAAGGGCTGGGATTGAACTAGGTGAGATACATAGAGATAGAGTAATGCCCCGGACTAACCCCCAAGAGAAACTTACAATGGACTTGCTCCAAATATCTACCAGGTACATCCTAAGGTTCTTGTGTGTGCTCAAGAGCAATGTTGCATCTATGGTTCTCAAATATATCATGTTTTGGTACTGTAAGTGTGGGTTTCATATACATCGAGTTTTGCAATCACAAAAGGTAACTACAACTATTGCAATCCACACACCAAGTTTTACCCAACCAACTGTGCAATCAAACACATCAAGTTATACGAACATATGATTAAACACAAAACACCAATAGAACTCCGTAGACATATTAAAAATAAGTAAATCAATAAAGCACACAAACATCCCAGTTCATAGATCTGAGGCACCCAAGAGTGGCTAGCTCCTCATAGTTTTACAAATCCATAAAAGGTTAAACAAAACAAAAGATAATGAAGCCATGAAAGACTCCCCTCTTTGCTTCTCAACCACTCTGACGATGCTTCAATGAAGTTCCGCCGGCTTAGATCTGCTCCACTAGTGATCTTGCACCATAGCTCCACTCTGGCAATAGAAAAACAAAAGGGAAAAGCTTGGTAGCTGCCCCCAAGAAGAAGGAAGAAAGGATGAAGAGAATATGCCTTAGATCTAACTTAAAAAGTAGTTTCCGAGCACGACATGCCCTGCGCATGGTCGTGAAACTCCCCCTGATTATCACTGGAATGTTTAAATAATTGAATCATACAAATCCAACACAAAAACGCCCCTCCATCACCTCCTAGCATGATCATGCTAGGAGCGCACAAACCGTGTGCCTTCTCCAAACTTGAGCTACAATGATTTTGCTACAGTACTCATCTATAAAAAAATCACCTGGAATAATCAGGGGGACATGCACAGTCGTGCGGAGATCGTGTCTAGCTTGAGAGCATTGTAATTTCACATGTTTTCGCATTGTAATTGCACCGAATCCTTATTTTTTGCATAGGAAAATATTTTTTTTGCACAAACACACAATAATACCCATAGTAGCACCGAATCACAATAAATAAACGCTTAAAGACAAGATAAATACATGAAAAGGTTATGGAAATATATATATGAAATGCACTCATCCTATGTTAGCTTTTCACAAAGTCTCCTATTTTTTAATCAAAACCCTACTCCTATGTTTTTTTTTCAAAATGTCTCCTATTTTTCAATCAAAACACTAATCCAATGTTTTATTTTCAGAATGCCTCCCAATATTTTCTTTTCAATCAAAATCCTAATCCTAATTTTTCTCTTCGGAATGTCTTCTAGTTTTAAATCAAAATCCTAATTCTATGTCTTCTTTTCAAAATGTCTCCTATTTTTTATTTGTCAATAAAACCCCAAATGCTATGTTTTCTTTAAGGAATGTCTCCTATTTTTTTCTTTTTAAATCAAAACGCTAATCCTATGTTTTATTTTTGGAATGTCTCCTTTTTTTTTAATCAAAACCCTAATCCAAAATGTTTTGAATCAAAACCCTAATCCAAAGTCTTCCTTTCGGAATGGCTCGTATTTTTCAATGAAAACCCTAATCCTATGTTTGTTTTTCGGAATTTCTTCTATATTTGAATGAAAACCCTAATCCTATGTTTTTTTTTCCAACTGTCTACTAATTTTTGATCAAAGCTCCATTCCTATGTTTTCTTTTCAGAACGTCAATTATTTTTTTCATTTGAAACAAAATCTTAATCCTATGTTTTATTTTTGGAATGTCCTATTTTTGTATCAAAACCCTAATCGTTTGTTTCCTTTTGAGAATATCTCCTATTTGTCAATCAAAACCCAAATCCAATGTTTTCTTTTCAGAATATCTCCAATTTATCAGTTTTAAATCAAAATCCTAATCCTAATTTTTGTTTTCATAATGTCTCTTATTTTTGTATCATAACCCAAATCCTATGTTTTCTTTTTGTAGGGTCATCTTCTTTTTGGGTTTTTCATCAAAATATTAAGCTGATGTTTTCTTTCCACAATATTTTCTTATTTTTAAATCAAAACATTAATCATATGTTTCCATCTCGGAATGTCTCATATTTTTAAAACAAAAACCTAATCCAATGTTTTCCTTCCGGAATTTCTTCTACTTTTGAATCAAAATACTAATGCTATGCTTTTTTTTAAGAATCTCTTTTATTATTTGGTTTTGAATCAAAACCCCAATTGTATGTCTTCTTTTCAGAATGTCTCATATTTTTCAGTTTTGAATGAAAACCTTAATCCTATGTTTCCTTTTCGGAATGTCTCAAATTTATCATTTTTTAATCAAAACCCTATTCATATGGTTTCTTTTCATAATGTCTCATATTTTTTTAATAAAAACCCTAATCGTATGTTTTCTTTTCCGAATGTCTCCTATTTTTGCTTTTTCAATCAAAACCCTAATCCTATGTTTTTTTAATAGCTCCTATTTTTGAATCAAAATCGTTTTCCTATGTTTCCTTTTTGGAATGCCTCTTTTTTTTTAATTAAAACCCTAATAATATGTTTTGCATTTATAATGTCTCCTGTTTTTTAATCAAAACCATAATCCTAAGTATTCTTTTCAGAATGCTTTCAAATTTTTTTTATTTTGAATCAAAATAATAATCCTATGTTTTCTTTGTGAGATGTGCACTATTTTATATTTAAATGCTAATCTTATGTTTTATTTACAGTATATCTCATATGTTTCAGTTTTGAATCAAAAGCTTAATCTCTTGTTTTCTACTAGGAATGTCTCAGATTTTTCCATCAAAACCCTAATCCTATGTTTTCTTTTTGAAATATCTCATATTTTTTGGTTTTGAATCAAAAAACCTAATACTGTGTTTTCTTTTAGAAATGTGTCCTATCCGTGAATCAAAATTGTAATAATATATTTTCCTTTTAGAATGGTTAAAATTTGTTAGTTTTGAATCAACACTCTAATCCCTTGCTTTCTATTCATAATGTCTCTCTTTTTTTTTAAAAAAAAAAACTCTAATCCAATGTTTTCTTTTCTTTTTGTCTCGTATGTTTCAATCAAATAGAAATCTAATGTTTTTTTTTCGAATGTCTCCTATTTTTCAATCAAAATCCTAATCGTATGTTTTCGTTTCGGAATGTCTCCTCTTTTCCAACCAATACATTAATAGTATAATTTTTTTTTTGAATGTCTCCTATTTTTTGGTTTTGAATCAAAATCCTAATCCTATGTTTTCTTTAGGAATCTCTCCTATTTTTTCATTAATGCCCTTATCCTATGTTTTTCTTTCAGAATATCTCCTGTTTTTTGGTTTTGAATAAAAAAACTAATAGTATGTTTTCTTTTTAGAATTTCTCCAATTTTTGAATCAAATACCCTTATGCTATGTTTTGTTTTCGGAATGTCTCCTATTTCTCAGTCAAAATCCTAATCCTATGTTTTATTTCACGAATGCCTTAAATTTTTGAATCAGAATATAATCCTATGTTTTCTTTTTAGAATGTCCCCCATATTTTAATCAAAACCCTAATCCTATGTTTTCATTTTTGAATGTCTCCTAGTTTTTGGTTTTGCATCCAAACCCTAATCCCATGTATTCCTTTCAGAATGTCTCCTAGTTTTGAATCAAAACTCAAATACTACTTTTTTTTTTTGAAAATATATCCTATTTTTCAATTTTGAATCATAAAGTCAAATCCTATGTTTTCTTTTCTCAATGTCTCCTATTTTTTCAATCAAAACCGTAATCCTATGTTTTTTTTTCATAATGTCTCATGTTGTTTAATAAAAATCCTAATCCTATGTTTTCTTTTCGGAATGTCTCCTTTTTAATCAAAACCATGATATTATGTTTTTCATTTCAGTATTGTCTCCCATTTTGCATCAAAACGCATGTTTTTTTCGAATGTCTCCTATGTTCCAATAAAAAGCCTAATACTATGTTTTATTTGTGAAATGTCTCCCATTTTTCTAGGTTTTTAATAAAAAACTAGTAATATGTTTTTCTCGAATGTTTTCTATTTTTTTAATCAAAAACATTAATCCTATGGTTTTTCTTATCATAATGTCTCCTATTTATTTAATAAAAACCCTAATCCCATGTTTTCTTTTCAAAATGTCTCCTTTTTCTGAATCAAAATTCTAATCCTATGTTTTCTTTTGTAAATATCTCCTATTTTTTTTGGTATTGAATCAAAACCCTAGTCCTTTGGAATATTTTCCGAATAACTCCTATTTCCGAATAAAAAACATTAATCCTATGTTTCTTTTCGCAATGTCTCCTATTTTGCAATCAAACACATAATGGCATGTTTTCTAAAATGGCATGTTTTCTTTTCAGAATGTCTCTTATTTTTTCAGTTTTGAATCAAAAACCTAATCGTAAGTTTTCTTTTCAGAATGTCACCTATTATTCAGTTTTGAATCAAAAACATAATTGTAGGTTTTCTTTTGGGAATGATTCAAGTTTTTGAATCAAAACCCTATTTATATATCTTCTTTTCGAAATGTCTCCTATTTTTCAGTTTTTAATCAAACAGTAATCCAATGTTTTATTTGCCAAATGTATGCTATTTTTGAATCAAAACCCTAATTCTATGTTTTCCTTTCAGAATGTCTTCTATTTTTTTAATCAAGACCCTAATCTATGTTTTGTTTTTTGAATATCACATATTTTTTTAATCTAAACTATAATCCAATGGTTGCATTTCGGAATGTCTTCTAATTTTCGGTTTTAAATCAAAAAACTATAAGATGTTTTCTTTTTGCAATGCTCCTATTTTGAAATCAAAACCCTAATCCTATGTTTACTATTTGGAATGCCTCCTAGTTTTGAATCAAACAATAATCCAATGTTTTCTTTTTGGAATGTCTACTTTTTTTTAATAAAAATGAATCTTATGTTTTCTTTTTCGAATATTTATGTTTTCCTTTAGGAATATCTCCTACTTTTAAATCAATACCTTAATCCAATATTTTCTTTTCCGAATGTCTCCTATTTTTTGGTTTGAATCAATACCGTAATCCTATGTTTTTTTTTAGAATATCTCATATTTTTCAAATCAAATCAATTCCTATGTTTTCTTTTCAGAATGACTCCTATTTTACAGTTTTGAAACAAAACCTAATCCTATGTTTTCTTTTCGGAATGTCTCCTTGTATTCAACTTGGAATGAAAACCGTAATTTTATGTTTTATTTTTGAAATGTCTCCTATTTTTGAATCAAAACCCTAATCCTATGTTTTCTTTACAGTATGTCAGAAATTTTTCCATTTTCAATCAAAACTCTAATAATAAGTTTACTTTACAAAATGCCTACTATTTTTTAATCAAAACACTAATCCTCTTTTTATTTTTGAAATGTCTACTATTTTTTGGTTTCACTCATAAACGTAATTATATGTTTTCTTTTCTAATGTCTCTTATTTTTTAATCAAAACCCTAATCCTACGTTTTTTTTTATGAATGTCTAATATTTTCCAATCAAAACCCTAATCCTATGTTTTCTTTTCGGAATGTCTCCTATTTTTTTGGTTTGGATCAAAAGTTTAATAATGTGTATTTTTTCACAATGTCACATATTTTTCAATTAAAACAATACGCCAATGTTTTCTTTTAGGAATATCTCCTTTTTTTTTCAATTTTGAAACTAGACAATAATCTGATGTTTGATTTTCGGAATGTCTCCTACTTAACGGTTTTGAAACAAAAACCTAATCCAATGTTTTCTTTTTCGGAATGTCTCCTATTTTTCATCATAACACTTATCCTATGTTTTCCTTTCGGAATGTCTCCTACTTTTTAATCAAAATCCTAATTTTATATTTTCTTTTTTAAATGTGTCCTATTTTTAGGATTTAAATCAAAACACTTATCCTATATTTTCTTATCGGTATGTCTCATATTTTTTCATCAAAATTCTAGTAAAATATTTTCTTTTTGCAATGCCTCCTATTTTTTAATAAAATCCCTAATCCAATGCTTTTTTTTTCCGAAATGTCTCCTATTTTATATTCAACAACCTAATCCTATGTTTTCTTTTCGGAATATATCCTATTTTTCATTTTTGAATCAAACCCTAACCATAAGTTTTCCTTTTGGAATGTCTACTATTTTTTAATCAAAACCCTAATCCTATGTTTTCTTTTCAGAATGTCTCCGGTTTTCAATCAAAAGCCTAATCCTATGTTTTATTTTCAGAATATCTCTTATTTTTTTATTTTCTATCAAATACTTAATCCTATGTATTCTTTTTGAAATTCTTCATAATTTTCAATCAAAACAATAATTGTATGTTTTCCTTTTATGAATGTCTCCTATTTTTAAATAAAAAGACTAATCCTATTTTTTCTTTCCACAATGTTTATGTTTTCCTTTAGGAATGTCTCCTATTTTTGAATCCAAAACACCTATCTTATTTTTTCTTTTCCAAATGTTTTCTATATTTGTGTTTTGAATCAAAACGGTAATTATCTTTATTCTTTTCAAAATGCCTCTTATTTTATAATCAAAACCCTCATCCTATATTTTCATTTCAAAATGTCTCATATTTTACGGTTTTAAATCAAAACCTTAATCCTATGTTTTCTTTTAAGAATGTTTTCTATTTTTCAATTTTGAATTGAAACCATAATTCTGTGTTTTTTTGTTAGAATGTATCCTATTTTTTAATCAAACCCCTAATTCTATGGTTTTCCTTTTCGGAATGTCTCTTATTTTTGTTTTTGGAATCAAAACCCTAATGATATGCTTTCCTTTCGGAATTTTTTGCTATTTTACAATCAAAAGCCTAATCTTATATTTTCCTTTTTGAATGTCTCCTATTTTTTTAATCAAAACCCTATTCCTATGTTGTTTCTTTTCGGAATGTCTCCTATTTTTTGTCTTTGAATCAAAACCCTAATGATATGTTTTCCTTTTAGAATTTCTACAATTTTGATATCAAAAGCCTAATCTAATATTTTCTTTTTTGAATGGCTCCTATTTCTCAATCAAAAGCTTTGAACTATGTTTTTTTCTTTTTGGAATGTCTCCTACTTTCCAGTTTTCCGTCGGAAACCTAATCCTATCTTTTTTTCTAAATGTCTCCTAGTTTTCAATCAAAACAATAATTCTATATTTTCTCTTAAGAATGGCTACTATTTTATGATTTTGAATGAAAACCATAATCCTAGGATCTGTTTTGTGAATGGCTCCTATTTTTTCGTTTTTGACTCGAACCCTTAATCATATGTTTTCCATTTAGAATGTCTACTATTTTTTTAATCAAAACCCTAAATCTATGTTTTCTTTTATGAATGTCTCCTATTTTCAATCAATAACCTAGATTGAGCTTTTTTTTTGGAATGCCTCCTAATATTTGAATTTTTTTATCAAAAACTTAATCCTATATTTTCTTTTCAGAATGTCTCATACTTTTCAAGCAAAACATTAATTCTATGTTTTCTTTTCGGAATGTCTCCTACTTTATGATTTTGAATCAAAACCATAAACATATGATTTTTTTCAAGAATGTCTAATATTTTTAGGTTTTGAATCAAAATCGTAATCCCATGATTTATTTCTTGAATGTCTCTTATTTTTTGGTTTTGAATCAAAACCATAATCCTAATCCAATGTTTTCCTTTTAGAATGTCTCCAATTTTTCAATCCAAATACTAATCTTATGTTTTTTCGGTATGTCTAATATTTATCGGTTTTGAATAAAAGCCCTAATCATATGTTTTCTTTTCGTAATGTCTCCTATTTATTAATCAAAAGCCTAATCTTATGTTTTCTTTTCGGAATGTATCCTATTTTTCCATTTTGAATGAAAAAACCTAATCCTATTTTATCTTTTCAGAATGTCATTTTTCTATTTTTGAATCAAAACACTAATAGTTTGTTTACGTTTCGGAATGTCTCCTATTTTTTAATCAAAACAATAATCCTACTTTTTATTCTTTTCAAAATGTCTACTATTTTTTTGGTTTTTAATAAAAAAACCTAATTTCATGTTTTCTTTTGTTATGTCTCTTATTTTTTAATTAGAACCCTAATCCTATGTTTTCTTATCGAAATGTCTCCCATTTTTTAATCAAAACACTAGTTCTATGTTTTCTTTTCAGAATGTCTTCTATTTATTTGGGATTAATCAAAACCCTAATCCTGTGTTTCTTTTCGCAATGTCTTGAATTTTTCAATCAAAACCATAATCCTATATTTTTTTTTTCGGAATATGTCGTTATTTTTAATTTTGAATCAAAACACTAATCCGATGTTTGCTTTTTGGAATGTCTTGTATTTATCAGTTTTCAAACAAAAACCTAGCCCTATGGTTTCTTTTTCATAATGTCTCATATTTTTCTAGTTTTGAATCAAAACCCTAATCACATGTTCCCTTTTTGGAAGATCTCCTATTCTTTAATCAAAACCCTAATCTTATGTTTTCTTTTTGAAATATCTCTTATTTTTCAATCAAAACTCTAATCTTACATATCCACTTTTGAAATGTCTTTTATTTTTCAGTTTTTAATGGAAACCCTAATCTTACATATTTGTTTTTGAAATATCTTTTATTTTTCAAGTTTTAATCGAAATCCTAATCCTATGTTTTTGTATCAGAATGTCTTGTAGTTTTCAATCAAAATACCAATCCAATATTTTCTTTTGGGAATTGCACCTATTTTTTAATCAAAGCCCAAATCTTATGTTTTTTTTGTAAATATCTCCTATTTTTCAATAAAAAACCTAACATTATGTTTTCTTTTCGGAATTTCTCCTATTTTTTATTTCTCAATCAAAACACTAATCATATAGTTTTTACGAAATGTCTAGTGTTTTTTAATCAAACCTCTAATCCTATGTGCCCTTTTTTAAATGTCTTCTATTTTTCAATGAAAAGCCTGATCCTATATTTTTTTTTCAGAATATCTCATATTTTTTTATTTTCTATCAAGAACCTAATCCTATGCTTTCTTTTCGGAATATTCATTAGTTTTCAATCAAAACACTAATCTATGTTTTCCTTTCGGAATGTCTCCTATTTATTCGTGTTGAATGAAAAAATTAATCCTATGTTTTCTTTTTGGAATGTCTCCTATTTTTTTTTTTTTTGAATCAAAAACCTAATAATTTGTTTACTTTTTGGAATGTCTCTTATTTTTTTTTGTTTTGAATCAAAAACCAAATAATTTGTTTACTTTTTGGAATGTCTCCTATTTTTGAATCAAAAACATAATCCTTTCTTTTCGGAATGTCTACTATTTTTTGGTTTTTAATAAAAACCCTAATTTCATGTTTTCTTTTCTTATGTCTCCTATTTTTTAATCAAAACTCTAATCCTATGTTTTCTTTTTCGAATGTCTCCAAGTTTTTAATCAGAACCCTAATTCTATGTTTTTTTAAGAATGCCTCCTATTTATTTGGGTTTAATCAAAATCCTAATCATGTGTTTGTTTTCGCAATGTCTAGTATTTTTCAATCAAAACCATAATCTTATATTTTCTTTTTGGAATATATCGTTATTTTTAATTTTGAATCAAAACACTAATCCGATGTTTGGTTTTTGGAATGTCTTCTATTTATCGGTTCTCAAGCAAAAACCTAGTCCTATTGTTTCTTTTTGGAATGTCTCTTATTTTCTTATTTTTCTAGTTTTTAATCAAAACCCTAATCACATGTTCCTTTTTTGAAGATCTCGTAATTTTTTAATCAAAACCCTCAATCCTATGTTTTCCTTTCGAAATGTCTCCTATTTTTCAGTCAAAAACCCTAATCTTACGTATTCATTTTTGAAATGTCTCTTATTTTTCTATTTTTAATCAAAACCCTAATCCTATATTTTTCGTATCAGAACGCCTTGTAGTTTGCAATCAAAATAGTAATCCAATGTTTTCTTTTGGGAATGTCTCCAATTTTTTATTCATAGCTTTAATCCTATGTTTTCTTTTGGAAATATCTCCTATTATTGAATCAAAAACCTAATATTATGTTTTCTTTTCAGAATATCTCCTATTTTTTATTTTTCAATCAAAACACTAATCATATATTTTTCTTTCAAAATGTCTACTATTTTTCAATCAAAACCCTAATCTTATGTGTTCTTTTTTTAATGTCTTCTATTTTTCAATCAAAAGCTTGATCTATGTTTTTTTTCGGAATGTCTCTTGTTTTTTTAATTTTCTATCAAAAACCTAATCCTATATTTTTTTTTCAGAATGTCTCCTAGTGTTCAATCAAAACACTAATTCTATGTTTTCTTTTTGGAATGTCTCCTATTTTTTAATAAAAAAAATAATCCTATTTTTTCTTTTCGCAATGTTTATATTTTCTTTTAGGAATGTCTCCTATTTTTAAATCAAAACCATAATCCAATGTTTTCTTTTCTAAATGTCTCCTATATTTTCATTTTGAATTAAAACCATAATTCTATATTTTCTTTTCAGAATGTCTCTAATTTTTTAGTCAAAACTATAATCGTATGTTTTCTATTCCAAGTGTCTCCTATTTTTTTTTATTTTGAATCAAAACCCTAATCCTATTTTATCTTATCGGAATGTCTCCTATTATTGAATCAAAACCCCAACCCAATGTTTTCATTTCATAATTTCTCCTATTTCTTATTTTTGAATCAAAACTCTAATCATATTTTCTCCTTTGGGAATGTCTACTATTTTATAATCAAAACCCTAATCCTATATTTTCTTTTTCGAATCTCTCTTATTTTTCAATCAAAATCCTAGAGCTATGTTTCTTTTTTCGGAATGTCTCCTATTTTTTGGTTTTGTGTCAAAAACCTAATCCTACGTTTTCTTTTGCGAATGTCTTCTAGTTTAAAATCAAAACACTTATTCTATGTTTTGTTTTTGGAATGTCTCCTATTTTATGATTTTGAATGGAAACCATAATCCTATGTTTTCTTTTCGGAATATATCCTATTTATGAATCAAAACACTAATCGGATGTTTTCTTTTCAGAATGTATCCTATTTTTCAATCAAAACACTAATCCTATGTTTTTATTTCGGAAAGTCTCCTATTTTTTTATCAAAGCCCAAATCCTATGTTTTCCTTTCGGAATGTCTCCTATTTTTCGGATTTCAATCAAAACCCTAATTATACGTGTTTTTTTGAGAATGTCTCCAATTTCGGATTTCAATCAAAACATTTTTCAATCACAGCCCTAATCCCATCTTTTCGTTTCGGAATGTCTCCTATTTTTCGATTTTGAATCAAAACTACAATCCATGTTTTCTTTTCGCAATGCCTCCTATTTGAATCAAAAACTAAATCCTATGTTTTCTTTTCGAAATGTCTTCTATTTTTTTATTTTATTAAAAACCCTAATGCTATGTTTTTTTTATGAGAATGTCTTCTATTTTTCAATCAAACCCTTAATCCAATGTTTTTTTTAGGAATGTCTCATATATTTTGGTTTTTTTCAAAATGTCTCATATTTTTGAATGTGTCTATATTTCAATCAAAACCCTAATCCTATGTTTCTTTCAAGAATGTCTCCTATTTTTTGGTTTTGAATTAAAACCCAAATCCTATTTTTTCCTTTCTTAATATCTCCTATTTTTGACTCAAAACACTAATCCTGTGTACATGTTTTCTTTTTCTAACATCTCCAATTTGTCAATGAAAACCCTAATCCTATGTTTTCTTTTGTGGAATGCCTCCTACTTATCTATTTTTAATCAAACCCCTAATACTATCTATACTTTTCAGAATATATCTTATTTTTCAGTTTTTAATGAAAACCATATTGCTATGTTTTCTTCTCGAAATCTCTCTTATTCAAAACTCTAAACCTATGTTTCTTTTTGGAATGTCTCCTATTTTTTGGTTTTGAATGAAAACCCAAATCTTATATTTTTTAATCAAAACTCTAATCCTCTATTTTGTTAATAGACTATTTTCTATTTTTGAATCAAAGCGCAAATCCTATTTTTTCCCTTCGGAATGTCTCCTATCTTTTGGATTTAAAACAAAACCGTAATCTAACATTTTTATAAGGAATGTTTCCTACTATTGAATCAACACCTTAATCGTATGTTTTCTTTTTTGAATATCTCATATTTTTTAATCAAAGCCCTAATCATATGTTTTATTTTAGCAATGTCTCATATTTTACAACCAAAACCATAATCCCATGTGTTCGTTTAGGAGTGTCCCCATTTTTTTGGGTTTCAATCAAAACTTTACTCCTATGTTTTCTTTTTGGAATGACTCCTATTTTGAAATCAAAACTCAACATCTATTTTTTCTTTACGCAATGTCTCCTATTTTAGGTTTTTAATCAAACCTCTAATGCTATGTTTTCTTATCAGAATGTCTCCTGTTTTTCAATCAAAACTCTAATATTATGTTTTTTATTTTCAGAATGTCTCATATTTTATGATTTTCAATCAAAACACTAATTCCATGTTTTCTTTTCTTAATGTCTCCTATTTTTGAATCAAAACACTAATCCTATGTTTTCTTTTGATAATGTCTCCTATTTTTCAATCAAAACAGTAATACTATATTTTTCTTTTCAGAATGTGCCCTATTTTTTGGTTTTGAATCAATTCAACAATAGTAGACTTTTCATAATGTCTCATATTTTTTAATGAAAACCCTAATCCTATCTTATCTTTTCGGAATGTCTCCTATTTTGAATAAAAATTCTAATCCTATGTTTTCTTTTTAAATGTATCGTGTTTTTCAGTTTTTAATCAAAACCCTAATCCTTTGTTTTCTTATCGGAAATTCTACTATTTTTCAATCAAAACCCTAATTCTATGTTTTCTTTTCAGAATGTCTCATATTTTTTGGTTTTGAATCAAAGCCCTATTCCTATGTTTCTTTTTAGAATGCGTTCTTTTTTTTTTTAATCAAAACCCTAATTCTATGTTTTCTCTTAGGAATGTCTTCTATGTTTGAATCAAAACCAAAATCCTCTATGTTCTTCCAAGAATGTATCATATTTTTTGGTTTGGAATAAAAACCCTAACCCTATTTTATTTTCTTTCGCAATGTCTCCTATTTTTTAAGCAAAACCGAACACAAGCTCGTGAGGTATTTCGGAATTTGGCCAAATTCGATCTTCTTCGCCTCGAAAAATAGCAATTTTGCCATTTATAGTAATATTTGATTTGATTATATCCTGGGGTAGAAATCTCTTATTTGTAGGTCATTTTCGGCATTAGCTTTCATTTGTTAAGTCCTTTATTTTCTTGCTAAAATTTGAAAACTTGCTATTTTAGGTAAATTATGAATCTTCTCCTTTTTTTGGGTTTATTTTGTATCTTTCTTTGGGTCTACTTATTGTAAGCCTATGGGCTACGGTCAGATCAGTCTTGTAATAGTTCTTTCGGTGATTACTAAAATTTATTTCATTTCTTCTACCCAACCCTGGTAATCTCTAATCAACAGGTTAGAAGGCTTGATATTGGCATTCGTGCTTGGATTAACAGTTTCAAGATTATCGTTGCATCAGTTTGGTACCAGAGCTGAATCGATCATGCCACTGTGTGGATGAGGACATCCTACTGACCTGATAGAGGAGATCTATGAGCGTGACGATGACTCCAAATTTGAGCAGGGGATTGGTCACCTCTTGGAATATCGAGTGGATCAGATGTTGGAGGAATTCACTGAATGGTTCACACAAATGATGGGAAGCATCAATTTAGGGCATACATTAGAGAGTGAAGGTGATTACTTGATTAAAGATGACAATGGGTATTTTGCTGACATCATGTAGGCACGGCGGCAAAATGACAGGATCATATGGATGGTGCTAAAACCCACAGCGATGAAGACAGGCATTGGGAATCTAGCATACGGTTGAGAATCCAGAATTTCATGGTGGACTTCAAGTGGAGGACTTCCTCATTTGGATGGGTACAGTTGAGGATATCTTGGAATTCAAGGTGGTCCCCAAGGACAGGAGGGTACCGTTAGTGTTAATGAGGCTCTATGGCCATGCAACTACATGGTGGCATTAACTGAAGCTAAGCTGCAGTAGGCAGAGAAAGGATAAGATCAATTATTAGGAGAAGATCAAGAAGTACATGTACCATAGTTTCTTGCCTCATAATTGCCAGTTCTTGATTTTCAGTAGCCAGTACACTCTACGTTCGGCCACTCGCATCGTGGAGTAGTACACCATGGAATTCTACCAATTGCTGGCTCGGAATAAAGTCTAAGAATCTAAAGTACAGTTGGTGGGGAGATATATCGGGGGTTTATAAGTCAAGATCCAGGAGACCATCAACTTGTTTGAACCGATCTCCATCTCATCCACAAATCAACAGGTATTGTTTATCTAGTGGCAACAACAACGTTTGGTTCCTATGATCTCTGGGAGGGTGCCTAGAGGAAACAAATCGATTACCGGTGATACATGTGGCATGACCCGAGGGGGTGATATTGTTGACTGACCCGCAAGAATGACCACTGTGAAGGGCACAACAGTAGCACCATTAAGTGTTTTTATTGTGGGGAAAAAGGGCATCATCAGACAGATTGTAGGAGGGTGGGCAAGAGAGTTATGTTGGAGGAGGAAGAAGATAGCACAACAGATTAGGCCCGCCTGTGTTTGAAGAAGGCAACCTCGATGAGGAATTGGTTAAAGGTGGCATTAGTACAACCTTAGTTATACACAGGTCCTTGATGAGTGCTTTTCATATTTCATTCACTTACCCTCTTTGCACTCATTTACTTGTCTTTTAGCATAATTCTGTCAATTTGAGATGCTATTCTGAGTATATTTGCTTCATGCGCAAAAATTAGAGGCCAGAAGCAAAGTGGAGCGAATTCGGGGAGTAATTGAGCAGAAGAATTAGGATTCTGATAAGTTTCAAGACTAGCACGGTCTCCCACAACCGTGTGTGTCTCCCCGAAAAACTTAACCTGAAGACAGTTTCTTCTAAACAAGAGCAGTACGAGCTGGAAGACCTTCTCGCGACCATGGGCAGGCAGGGTACATGCATTACACGATCGTGTCCCATACCTTTAAATATCTGTGCCCATGTCACTCAGAATCCTTATCTAGGACACGGTCATCACATGACCATGTGCAAACGGTCTCGAGTGCTAAAATTGCCATATAAATCTAGACTTCTAGGGTTTTAAGATCATCATTGTTCGGGGATTCTTTCCTCAACCTGAGGGCTTGGATGAGATCGAAGATCAAGCTTCATCACACCATCTAGGGAGATCAAGGGTGAGTTTGAGGTAGAAGAGAAGTGAAGTTGGCACCAAGGAAGATCATCTTGTTAAGATAGGGGAGAATCATGTCTTCTTTCTCTAGATTTGTTTCTTACTTGTTGTTTAGCTATGTTGTTTTAGGAGAAGGACTATAGGTGGATGAAGCGAAGATCATGGCGATTACCAGCGATGGGTGACTCCCACAAATATCACCGAGGTGAGGAATTTCCACGACCTAACTTCCTTTTATTGGCAGTTGATCTTATACTTCAATAGTATTATGGCACCACTCACCCGAGTGCACGAAGGAGCAACATGTTTGCATGGACGAGATGAAACCAATCTTGCATTCCATCTAATGAAGGGCGCTTAAGCGGCTCTGTTATGGCAAAATGGGCTTGTGTTAAGCTAGTAAGGGTGAACCATTGTATTTTTTAGTGAGAAATTATCGAGAGCATGTTTCAACTAAATGACATATGACATCTGATTTACCTAGAGTTCATCTTATACACAGATCATGCCACTCTACAGCATATACATCAACAAGGCAAGGTATCCTTTCGTCACGGGCGATAGGTAAACTTTTTTGGATGAACTTACCTTTATCAGTAGGCGAGCAAGATACTCGTTCTGTTGTAAGTCTGGGTACCCAGCTTTGACTCTTTTCGTGACTTTTTGCGACTAATAAATATTTTTCAAAGACTCTATTAGATGTACAGGTTGCAAAATGGATAGATTTATTACTATATGATGGTTTCTTGTTTTGAGGAAACCAACATTGTGTTTCGGAATATCTCCTATTTTTCAATCAAAACTGTAATCTTATGCCTTTCTTTCAAAATGCCTCCTATTTTTAATGAAAACCCTAATCGTATCTTATTTTTTCGAAATGTCTCCTATTTTTTAATCAAAACACTAATGCTATATTTTTTCGGAACGTCTTCTATTTTTTAGTTTGAATCAAAACCCTAATCCTATGTCTTCCTTTTGGAATGTCTCCTATTTCTCAATCAAAACCCTAATCCTATGTTTTCTTTTCGTAATGTCTCCTATTTTTCATATTAGAATCAATACCCTAATCATAGGGTGGCTTTGGTAGTATGATCATACCGTGGTGCATGAGGACGGAGTGAAGAGTGTGTTCTTTGCTCAAAATGCCAGATGAAATGCCACCTACCACTAGCACCAACATCAACTTGTTGTCTTATGTACTGTTCAAAAAGGAGTTATAGAATTCAGGATCAGCATTCATCTTGCTCAGAAAGACAACCATTGAGAGCTTGGACTCCTCAAAAATTCTAGAAGTTACTCTTTCTTTTTAAGATGAGTTGGAAGACGTCTTTCCCGATGACCTACCAAATGGACCTCCAGCTCTTCGTGACATCGAACATCATGTAAAGCTATAAAATGGCTCTATCATACTGTACTGATCTTTTCGAAATGTCTCCCACAAACATCACCGAGGTGAGGAGTTTCCACGACCTCACTTCCTTTTCTAGGCAGTTCATCTCATACTTCAGCAGTATTATGGCACCATTAACCGAG
>NC_052490.1:5037568-5043840 GCF_009730915.1 Dioscorea cayenensis subsp. rotundata
TACACTTGCGGGTAATCAATCATAGTTCCATTCAAACTGCAGAAAAATGAGAACACACGGTCGTGCGGAAATTCCGCACACCCGTGCGTGTCCACGGGGCATGGAAACCGCACGCCCCTTGGAGCCAATATCTATGCCACCTCTCTATTCCACTTCCATATCGTCTTAGAAATAAATTATAATCAGTTTAGCAAGAAAATGATGCGTATTGACCATTTCAATCGCAGATAATCAGTTAGAGTCCAATGAAATCGAAGAAGAGAGGAAATCAAGGCTTACCGATGAACTGCACTTAAATACTCCTACAATCCACACAATGCTCTATCAATCGACTCGAAGACGACAGTAGCAGGGGACACGAATGTCAGAAAAATGCTCTTTGGGTGGTTTAGGGTTATTTGAGGAGAAGGGTGTGACTCTTGTATTGGGAGAGAGGATGGTCGTTTAAATCCTGAAGAACCACACGGGCGTGCGGGAGTCGTCCACGCCCGTGCGCCCTCAAATGACGGGTTCACAGGGGCGGACGCACGCCCTGTGGCCTTACTGGATATCCAAGAGAAATGTATACACGCCCGTGCGGAAATTCCGCACGGGCGTGGACATTCACATGCCTAACTCACAGGGGCAGCCACACGCCCTTGTGTTTTCTCGGGATGGAGGAAGCAACCTGCAGAGTTTCGTACGGGCGTGCGGAAATTACCCACGCCTGTGTGTGGTTCACAAGGTCACCCACAGGGGCGAGTCCATGCCCCTGTGTGTTCTCGGGAAAAACTACCCAACTCTGCATGACGGCACACGCCTGTGCGGAAATTACCCACGGGCGTGCGCTAGTCGCATGGTCGTCCACAGGAGCAACCGCACACCCCTGTGCCCTCTCTGGATGAGTTCACAGTACACGTCCACGGGCGTGCAGAAATTCCACACGCCCGTGTGTTTTCTCTGGATGACTTAGAAAAACCTACAGGCTCTGTAGAACTAGTCTGAACATGTCTACACACTCAGAGCCTGCCCTATTATGCAAAATTTACCAGATAAAAACACGAAATAGAACTCAAATGACCAAACTTCGCCAATTCGCAACAAAACACACAATGAATTCTTTTAAAAACCCAAAATAAAATCGCAGCACAAGCACTCAACAATTGAAACACCAACACTTAACAATTTATTCATGCAAACAAACTAAACTAAAAGGTACGAAAACAATAAACACTTGGGTTGCCTCCCAAGAAGCGCTTGTTTAACGTCACTAAGCTTGACATATCTTTCTTACCTCATGGGGGTCATGGAGGAAAAATACTTCTCTATTATCACTGCAAATTTCTCCGCCATGGTATGGTTTCAGCCTATGTCTATTCACCTTGAATGTGCCCTTCTCTGAATGACTAATTTCAATGGCTCCATGAGGTGAAACTTCGGTTACGGTATACGGACCAGACAATCTTGATTTAAGTTTCCCTGGGAATAAATGTAGACGGGAGTTGAATAGTAGCACCTGATCGCCGACTTTGAAGTCTTTCGGGATTTTAATATGCTTGTCATGCCACTTCCGAATTCTTTCCTTATATATCCTTGCATTCTCATATGCCTTCATCCTCCATTCATCTAGCTCATTGAGATGTAATATTCGTTGCTCTCCAGATTTGCACAAGTCAAAATTCATCAATTTAATTGCCCAATACGCTTTGTGCTCTAACTCCACCGGTAAATGGCAAGATTTTCCATACACTAAATTATACGGAGTGGTCCGTATTGGTGTTTTGTATGCTGTTCTATGAGCCCAAAGCGTGTCGTCCAATCTTTCAGACCAATCTCGTTTACCTTGTTCCATTGTTTTAGTTAAGATTCTCTTGAGCTCTCTGGTTGTAACCTCCACTTGCCCACTCGTTTGTAGATGGTAAGGTGTCGCATGACGATGATGAACCCCATAACGCTTTAACACTTTCGCTAATTGTGTGTTACAAAAATGTGTTCCCCGATCGCTAATGATAATTCTTGGAGTTCCGAATCGAGCAAATAACTTCTTAAGAAATTTCACCAAAGTTCTTGAATCATTAGTTGGAAGAGCCTGGGCTTCCATCCACTTGGAAACATAGTCAACTGCTACCAAAATATATTGATTGCCATTGGACTTTGGAAATGGTCGCATGAAATTAATTCCCCATACATCAAACACTTCGCAAACTTGCATAGGATTTTGAGGCATCTCATCTCTTCATGATAAGTTTCCAGCCCTTTGACAACTATCACATCGTAAAACGAATTTATGAACATCTTGGAATAAAGTCGGCCAGTAGAACCCAGCAGCTAGAACCTTCTCTGCAGTTCGACTAGACGCATACTGCCCTCCGACTGGGCCTGAGTGACAATGCCCAATGATGTTCCACCCTTCCTCCCTAGAAACACACCTTCGCACCACCTGATCTGCGCAAATACGGAATAGGTACGGATCTTCCTAGAAGAAATTCTTTAGATCACTGAAAAATTTCTTCTTCTGTTGAAAGCTTAAGCCCTGCTTCAATACCTTTCCTGACAGATAATTTGCAAAATCCATAAACCATGGGGTATCTTCTTATTCTGATTCCTGTACCGCATACAGGTGTTCTTCGGGAAAGAAATCATTAACTTCCTTGCTTTCCGGTTCTTGCCCCTCACAACCTTCTAATCTCGACAAATGATCGACAACCACATTCTCTGTCCCCTTTTTATCTTTGATTTCGATATCGAATTCTTGCAACAACAATATCCACCGAATCAATCTCGGCTTCGCATCTGCATTGTTCATGAGATAACGGAGTGCAGAATGATCTGTGAACACGGTGACATTAGATAGGATGAGATATGGTCTGAATTTATCACACGCATACACTACTGCTAATAACTCCTTTTCAGTAGTGGTGTAATTTTCTTGTGCACTTGTGAGGGTCTTGCTAGCATAATAGATTGGTTGAAATTGCTTATTTTTTCTCTGCCCCAAAACCGCTCCCACTGCATAATTACTAGCATCACACATTACTTCGAATGGCTCATCCCACTTCGGTGTTGTCAGGATTGGTGCTTGCACTAACTTCTCTTTCAATACATTAAATGCATTCAGACAGTCGTTCTCGAAGTCAAAAGGGGTATCCTTCTCCAAAAGTTTGGTCAACGGTTGAGAGATTTTCAAAAAATCTTTAATAAACCTTCTATACAAACCTCCATGACCCAAGAAACTGTGGATCCCTTTTACATTCGTAGGTGGTGGAAGTTTGTCAATTATCTTAATCTTCACCTTATCCACCTCCATACCTGCCTGAGAAATCTTATGTCCAAGGACGATGCCTTCTTGTACCATAAAGTGACACTTCTCCCAGTTAAGGACGAGATTCGTCTCTTCACATCTCACTAATACTCTTTCCAAATTGTTTAAGCAAGCATCAAAAGAGTCCCCGAACACTGAAAAATCATCCATGAAAACTTCCATAATATCTTTGAGAAAGTCGTCAAAAATGGCCGTCATGCAATGCTGAAATGTTGTAGGGGCGTTACACAACCCGAAAGGCATTCTTCTATAAGCAAAGGTACCATAAGGACAAGTAAATGTGGTTTTCTCCTGATCTTCTGGGGCTAACGGAATTTGAAAGTATCCAGACATGGCATCAAGGAAACAGTAGAAATGATGTCCTGCTAATCGCTCCAACATTTGGTCAATGAATGGCAAAGGAAAGTGATCTTTCCGAGTGACATCATTTAGTCTTCTATAATCAATGCAGACTCGCCAACCAGTCACTGTCCTTGTGGGGATTAACTCATTCTTTTCATTCCTCACTACTGTTATTCCTCCTTTCTTTGGGACAACTTGGGTCGGACTCACCCACTTGCTGTCGGATATGGGGTAGATGATTCCTGCATCCAAAAGTTTTATTACCTCGCCTTAACAACCTCCTTCATATTCGGGTTCAATCTTCACTGAGGTTGGATTACAAATTTATAGTCATCCTCCCTTAGGATCTTATGAGTGTAGAATGATGGGTTTATACCCTTAATGTCGGAGATCTTCCATGCGATAGCTGATTTATGCTTTTTCAACATGCTAACAAGCTTATCCTTTTGCTTCGTAGATAAGTTCGACGCCACGATTACATGGAGTTTAGAGTCCTCCATTAGGAATGCATATTCCAAATGTGCTGGAAGAGTTTTAAGCTCAAGTTCTGGTGGTTCGACAATTGATGGCCGTAAGCTACCCTCCTTCAATTTATCAATCTCCTCGAAATCATTCGCCTCATGTTCACAGCTACTGTCTTCCTTATCCACCTCGAGATCTATTTGTTTATAATCTGCAATGGATATCAACTTGTCCATTCCACAGAATTCCAAATTTGAAATAGCAACTCCAACTGAAAAGAGTTCTTGCCTCTGATCTTGATAGGAAGAATCAAACCTAGCAAGGATTCTTTCTATACTCTCATCTAATTGGTCATTCATTGACACTGATGTGGATTACGCAAACCGCTGTATCACACTATCTAACTCACAGCTTTGCCCTTAAATCCTGGTGATGTACTCTTCAACCGACTCTTCTAATGGCTGTTGAGTTGTACATTGTCCATGATAGGAATAACACGATGTATCATTCCATGCAACTGTTTGAACTTTCTGCTCTACGTGTTCAACCATTCTCATGATAGTGTCAAATGATTCAAACATGTTAATCATTTTCTGCAACAAAAAGAAATAAGGAAAAATTAGAGCAATGATAGAATAAGGAGATATGAAGTAGAATGTGTGGTGAAATAGCTAAGAAAACAAAGTGCAAAGTATCTCTAAAACCCTAGTCCTCGGCAACGGCACCAAAAACTTGACAAGGTCCCCTTGCGTATATCCAGCAAGTGCACGGGTTTGTCGAAGTAATAATTCCGGGTGAGCGGGGTCGAATCCATAGGGAGTAGGGAGTAAAGACACTTAATTCGATTCTTAGCTATTTGGAGTATCAACAATGATAAGTGTGGTAATGATTCAATTCTCAGAAATTAAAAGCAACAAGTAAGAGAGCAAAAGTAAGGAGGAGGCAAGGCAATCGATAAAGATGGGGTACTCGGATGATGCTTCACCTAGGATAGTCGCTTCAACTGCAAGAACTCTCTATTATGCTTCCTAATTAAAGTAATGGTGAGTCGTGGAAATCCTTACATACATAGTCCCAAATCTATGGTCAACTATGCCTAACTTTATACATGTCCCGGAGGAGAAATCGAACAATCTCAACACCTCGCACTCGCATAGAGTTGCAATGAGCTCTAGGGATTCCAAGTGATCAATCTCTTCCTAGATTTAGACCTAACCCTTTGGTCCAGGCGGAAGGTCCCTAGCCACAATTAAGCCCTAGATACTAAGATCATCTCAACGCTTCACTCCATTACACGCGCAACTAGGCCCCAGCGGAGGTTCATCCCTTAGACCATTCACTCTATTATGATCGCAAAGAACTCGAGGAACGGAGGTAGAATCAATCACGTCGGAGGGGAAAGGGGACGCTCATGTACCGCTCGACTCACCCTCTCAACCCTCTCCAACCTAGCTTTGTCTAACACTCGTGGTGTGATTAGGGTTTTGATTAAAAAATAAGAGACATTCCGAAAAGAAAATGTAGGATTATTATTTTGATTCAAAAATAGGAGAATATCGAAAAGAAAAAAAGGATTAGGGGTTTGATTGAAAAATAAGAGTCATTTGAAAAAGAGAACATTGGATTAGCATTTTGATTGAAAAATAGGAGATATTATGAAAATAAAACATAGGATTTGTGTTTTGATTCAAAAATAGGAGACATTGCAAAAAGTAAATATGGAATTAGGGTTTTGATTAAAAAATAGGAGATATTGAGAGAAATACACATAGGATTAGGGTATTAACTCAAAACCAAAAACTGACAAATATTACACATTCCGAAAAGAAAACATAGAATTATGGTTTTGATTCAAAATCCAAAAAATAGGAGAAATTCTTAAAATAATAAAATAGTACTAGGGTTTTGATTAAAAAACATAAATAGGAGACATTCCAAGAAAAACATAGGATTACTATTTTGATTGAAAAATCGGAGACATTAGGGAAAGATAACATGTAGATAGGATTAGTGTTTTGATTTAGAAATAGGAGACATTCCGAAAAGAAAACATAGAAATAGGATTTTGTTTCACAATCGAAGAATATTAGACATTCTGAAAAGAAAACAAAGGATTAGTGTTTTGATTGAAAAATTGGATGCATCTTAGAAAAAGCAATACGTAACT